>NC_049994.1:12362701-12477537 GCF_000003815.2 Branchiostoma floridae | reverse complement strand
CCGACACGTTGTCGAGGTTGTGGAGTTGTTTGGACCCTTCTTCCCAGCATTCCTTGCAGGCCTGCAGCTGTGTCTCCACTTCCTGCAGCTGCTGGGTGACTGCCTGCTGCAGTTCTGTCCAGTCCTGCTGGGAGGCGTCCATAGCTGCACCGATGCTATCCTCAATGGAGCTCACCTGAGGAAACCATGAATGTACAAAATCATGCAGTTAACACATGTTAATATTCATACATTTGTCGACTGATGAAATTAACATTTTGATGACACTTTTATTTTCAAACTTGGTAGATACAAGGACATTACATTATATATTTTATAACGTCCTTGGTAGATAATTTTGCAACAATTTTATTTTCTCAGTTTTCATTTACACTGCAAATCCATGACACTGCAAATGTGGCTACCTTCCTTCTGAATTGTTTCAGTCATAAATTCAAAATACACTGAACACTACTTTTTCCCTCCTACCATGAAAAAAAAACACAGTGAAAGTAAAACCTTATCGCCCCTTGTACAGATGAAGAACTAAACTGAAACTGAAAGTCAATAAATACAGCATACTGTATACAGACCCTGGACATGGTGACTTGCAGGTGTAGTCCCAGACTGTGAATTGCTGTATGGAGACCCACCAAAGGACTGTTCTCAGGTCTCAACATCCTCTCCTGCTCTTTTGCAACACCGTACTTCGTCTGGAAGTCATACTGCTTCTCCAAGACACTGGCGCCACGTTCTGAGACTTCTCCCAACTTCTTCAGGGTTTCCTTGAAGGATGTGATGACCTTCTGACCTTGGATGGGTTCTGTAGTGTGGTGAGTAGAAGGAGAGAAGCAGAGGGCGAGTCGCCGGACAAACTCGGACACTTGGTCAGCCTGCAGCTGGACCAGGTTCTTTAGCGACTTCAGTGAACTGTTGTCATCATTTACTTCTACCTGTGATGGTAAAGGGGGGGAGGGGGCATGAGTGGAGCAGCATGATGTATACATGTGCATCATATATACAATGGCTGGGTCCAGGAACAAAGATGATAATAAGTAAGTAATGTAAAGATAGGTAAACATACAAAAGTTGCACACTATAGAAATCATTGACATACCATTCCACGTTTCTGTAGATCACAAAACTGCTTCACAGAGGAGACATACTTCATTTCCGCCAACATTTGAGTACTAGTATGCTTGACGACACTAGCCATACTTTCAGATGAATGCACCAAAGCTGAAGTTTAGGTAATGCTAGAGTCTATTTGAATGTTGGCAGAAATGATGCAATCCCCCCATGATGCTAGCAGATTGTGTGAGTGAGAAGTGTGAACTTCTTCAATGCATTGTCATTGACATTATAGAATACTAGTAACATATAAATAAACTGTAAATGTGCCGATAACTTTTGAGCAACTATTAGAAAAACCCCACATCAATATATCATCGTTCATCGGCAGTGTTCCCAGCACGTGATGGTCATCTGTTAGTCTGTCCAGCTAAAAGTGGGGCAGACACATTCTCCATTAATCTGAGACTACCACAGGCCCATACTTCCCTCGACCTCTACATACTAACCACATGTTCAGTACTAGTCACAGCTGTTGGCTATCAGTCTAAATATACCAGGCACAGTGCCAGTGTCACTGAATACTGGTGGTAGTGTGTCTACTCAGGGCTCGAAATCCTTTTTAGGCATACTTACTCTGGTGCAGGTAACATTGAAAACTACCTGCACCACTCTAAATTTAGGAAGTATGGATCATACTAAACTGTTCAGGAACCATTGCTATTTTTTTCTTTTATACTTCATAGGTGGTAACAGGCAATGCCGCTAATAACAATCCATATACACCTACATTATAGGACATTTATGTATCAAACCCAGAGTTAACATGGACCAGTGCAAGTTAGGTGCAGGTAGACACCAGAAATACCTGCACAGCCCCAATTTTACCTGCACTAACCTGCATATGCAGGTGGTATTTCGAGCCCTGCTACTGTATGTCATCTAATAACTACATGTACACATACAACTGGATGTTTATCAAGTTACATCAGGCAACTGCAATTCTTGTGATCTACATATTATTTGCTGGATTGATACAAGAGTGAAATAGATTTGGCAAAAATAATGTAACAGCATGCTTGTTGAAGGATGTGCTATAGTCTCAGGACATCTGACTACATATTTCAGCCTCAAGGATGACACTGATAGTGATACAGTAAGGCAATATGAAAGCTGTCATTTTACATGAGAGATGTACAAAGACATGTGTAGGTTACTAATTACAGGGTTATACTATTATAGCCAGCTAGAATAGAAATCATTTTCCGTCCCCTCGACTTTGAATAGAAATCCTATTGAGCGCCGAAGGCCCAATTTGAGGTTCCCAGGAGGGTCTGGGGACATGCTCTCCAAGAAAATTTTGAAATCTAGACCCACTGTTATTTCCTCCAGGTGTAAATTTTGCTGGTAGACTAAGCTGTTCAATGGCATCTATTGTTTTTTTTATATCTCTAGATATTGATTTTTGTCTGTCACAGAGGACGGAACGGGCAAAATTTTTTCCATCCCCAGCTGACAAATTCTGACAAAGGACGGTAGGACGGGCACTGGCTACAACCCTGCTACTAAAAACTTTAGTATTCATGATACAGATTATTTCATCAAATATTACATGTACGTCATAATGTCATCGTCTGAAGATTAGAGATTTTCAAAGCCTACTTGAAATATAGTACAGTCTTTTTTTATTTATGTTTATAGGTAAGATAAGTACAAACCTGTGCTGTATCATTCAGCAGCTGATTGGTTAGTTCCTGTAGAGGTATCACACTGATGTAACTGTTGGTGTTGTCCACTTCTGAGTTGAGCGGACAGTCTTGCAGCAACTGAAGCACCGCCTTTCTGTGCTGCTGTATCATGTCCGCCGTCGCGCGTACGAGCGTCGCTCGTAACGACACGCACTGCTGTTGACTCTGCCACAGCCGACTGTGGATCATTCTCTCCACGGGAACCTGTCCGTGTACCATTGTGAAACCTCGCGCCACCAACTCTCTCTCCTGGACATGGCGGAAGCTCTTTCTCGCGAGGGAAACGCACTTCTCCCCTTCCGACAACCACGTCCTTAACAGGGTCAGGCTTGATTTATGCTCGTGATGACTTCTGACAAACAACATGAACCAGCAGATTATACACAGAGCTCCTGGGAGAACCAGAAAGGTTACAACCAACCAACAGTTCTGTTGAAGGAACAGAGCAGTTGCTAGGACTAGCGCTGCACAGAAATGTGTCGAGAACTGTTCGAGTTTCATAGCATCTGCTGAGAGAAACCAGTTTGTATCGACGTCGTCACCACTGAAGGTATCTGGATCATACAGCTGAAGAAAGTGGTGATCGTCATCGAGAAGAAGCTTGGACTGGATCAACAAGGAAACGTACTGCTTTACGTAATCTTGCTCGATCTCTGCCAACAGTCTTTTTGGAAACGTTCCAACTTGGATGAGAAATCCGAGGATGTTTCTCAGAAGTGACATGACGACACCTTTGAACCAGGCCTGGTTCCCTTGCGTTCCAGTCAGGCCGTTTACCTCAGGTTTACATTTTGAAGTTGTCCCTACACAAAGCAATCAGAAATGCATGTAAAAATAGCATCCAAAGGGAAGCGTACATATGTACCTACCAGTTGGTACATGCACATAAATATGGGATTTTGACCTACTTCTAGTAGTGGCTAAAAATTCTGTTGGCTGACGCTCTGCTCCTTTTGGTAATGCCAACATCTGTTACTACAGTACTACCTACCACCAGGCCACAAATGCCCATAAAGTCCCTCCCCTCACGTCTGTGAAATATGCTGAGGGCCAATTCTCACCACACTGTGATGTTAGGCTGTAGCAAAGTAATCCAGCATGCTCCTCCTCTTTCTATAAATGGTGTATAAATTCACAACTCTTCACAAAAGCAGAGATTAATCTATGATCAATGATAAACTCCACATCCAAACCTTGGCAAAGCACTCGAGGAAAAGGTTTCACAGACCAACACGTGAGGGTTGCAAGTATTCGTGTGATCACCATATTAGCACATGAGGGACAGCTATGATAATGCGGGTGTGTGTAACAGTTTAGTGTAGCGTGGAGAAGAATGTAACAACTGTGGGCACGGTAATGTCATCCGGCGAGAGCGATGCTAAAAATAGGGTCGACCTTAGTACCGGAATCCACAGGAAACCACAGGAAATCACATCAAGGGGTGTATAATCTACCAAAATACAGTATGTTTTCTGTAAATAACTTAATCAGGTTCATCAGGCAATTATTCATATAGTAATTTTTTTAGGAACAACCAAGGAATACTTACTCCCAACGTTTCAATGTCTATCAGACACCATCATCAGGGTAGAATGACTGGGAACTACTTCTTGCTGCTACTTATAGCCGATGTAGGTGGCGCTGCAGCAGCAAGAATGCCGTCCCATATGTGGCTACAAGCATTCTACCCTGATGATGGTGTCTGATAAACATTGATGAAACGTTAGAAGTAAGTACTCCTTGTTTGTGCCTAAAGAAACTTACTATATCATAGTATATGGATACAGTATGTTTTGATGCAAAACTATACTGTATTTCAGTAGATTATACACTCCTTCGTGTGGTTTCCAGTGGATTCCGGTATTCAGGCTGACCGCTAAAAATAGAGAAAAATAGATCGAAAAGTTCGGGGGAGGTATTTCACGTACCACATGTAGGAAGGATACGATGGCAAACACACGCGTGTTTAGGGAATTTCTTCTACTAGTTCTAGTGGAAAATTATATATACAAGCAGTGTGATTTGAAAGCTGTCTTGTGTAGTAACAATTTGATTTATAAGTTCGATTGATAAGATATAGATGATATCAATATGACTTTTATGGCCTCTACTGTAGTCATAATAACATCTCACATTTATTCAGCTGTTGCGATTTTGACAGCTAGCTCCACCCCTTTATAAAATCATGTACGTTAATCTTATGAATGAAAAAATAAACGCATTTGAACTCACCAACTTCGAAGTCTAACTCGCCAACATCTTGAAGATGTTGATAAAGCGGAGAATTCTCAAAAACAACATCTTCGTCGAAGTCTTCTTCAGCCGGATTTTTTTCCGTGCAGGCGGCCATCTTGCTTGGTGGAGTGTTACATTCTGACTTGAAGGGGTGAAGTATGGTCATATAAAAGTAACATTATTAAGTTACAACAAAATATCATAAAGTTTCATTATACAGTCCATCTAAACTATTTGTTTTGTTTTGTAAAAATTATAACCAATAGAACCAAGGAACTTATGATTCTATATATATTATTTTTAACCATCCTATTTTTCAGTGGACTATCTAATAAGGTAAAGGTCAAAGTCCAAGATGGCTGCCGGCGGTTTGCGAGTTCGCTCTGCTTTCCGACAAGGGCTTTTTACAGACAAAGTCGCTATCGTGACAGGAGGAGGAACAGGGATAGGGAAGGCCATAACTCAGGAACTGTTGTACTTAGGTAAGGAAGCGTTTTTGTAAACTGTTATTGAGAAATATCCAAGTTTTTGGCACTGTGTGATTGGGGAGGGGGGCGTGCCTGGGACTTTGATATCGTCTGAATTAGGCCATGTTGATTTGATTATATGGATGACATCCTCCGGGAACTCCAAAACTGATGCGAGCGAGCGAATAAAAAAAAAGTTTGGCAAAAAAAAAAAAGTTGCCTTCAGTATGAAATCAAAGTGGCCAGGAAGGTTGAACATAGGACTAAACACACATAGTATGGTATACCAACAGTTAGGTGTAGGCACCAGTACATCATACGGGTGCAAAACATTTTTTTCTTCTTGGACCAATCCGAAAAAAACAGACCTGAAAAAAACAACAGAGGAACAGGTTTCGCCAATTACAAAATGGACACACTATGTCGGCAGCCATTTGGGGTCTAACCGGGCAAGAAGACAACAAGAGCGAAGTCAAGTAGAGTTTATAGTCAATTGCACCAAGCTTCTACAGTCAAAGGTACAGAGACAGTTAGCCTTTATTACATGGAAATGGGATTTTAAAATGCAATGGGAGTCCAATAATCCACCAAACAGATTCCTTTGTAGCAAAATTGACCAATTACCATTGGTTTGAGTATTGCCAGTTCTCAAGTTTCCACAGACAATCAGGTCCAGGTTCATGTCCGGACGTGGAAATGATCCTCTGGACCTGAATTTTCTGTACTGGTATCTCCCCCAACCAACAATAGATTTTTTTTCTTTCTGTCCTTTCACATCTTATTCTTTGACTTTAGATTCATTTTGGCATTCTATGGCATTAGTTATCTGTTTTCTGATACTTTTTTTTCAATCTACGGAATATTTGTGCTCATTTTACAGCTGCTTTGCATAATTTATTGTGTGGTTGAAAACTTTTTTTTTTTTGGAAATGGCCGAAAATTGGTGCGAGCGCGGATGTCATCCATATAATCAAATCAACGTGGCCTTACTGTAAATGCAGAAATGTTCGCGGTGGATTAATGTTCGCGTTTTTCGCGGTAACCACTTTTCTGTGAACTTAAAACCACTGCGAACATTTTTCTATTATGGTATTAGACTGCAGTCTATGGTGTTACCGCGAACTTAAATCCACCGCGAAAAGTCCCTTTTCCCGCTACCGCGAAATTAAATCCCCGCAAACTTAAATGCATTTACAGTATTATATAGGTCACAAACAACTAAATCCTGGAAATGATTGCTAGCTTTATGCAAGGACGTCCTTGCTTTATGTAACAGAAACCTATTTTGATGTCAGCTCGGGTAAATGGGTACCGCCATTTTAGAACCATAATTATCAACCAAGGATTGCTTAAACAGAAACTATGAGTTGTTGTTTTTTCATAGAAAGTCATATCAGTATCCTAGAATATTGTCTGTGTAGACATCCAAGTTTTTTTTTTTTTAAGAAACGTTAAAACTCCTGCTTATTTACATCAATTTGTTCACTGTATCACCCCCACCCCCCCCACCCCAGGATGTAAAGTAATGATAGCATCCCGTAGTGAGGAGAAGGTGAGAACAGCAGCAGCAGAGATGTCCTCTCAGATACCCACAGACAGCCCTGCACAAATCAAGGCACTGCAGTGTAACATCAGGAAGGAGGAGGATGTAAGCTAACCCACAGTACACTTCTCTAGTTCATATTGTTTTTATAGACTCCGTTGTAACGTTACAAAAGCAAAGTGCGTGCTCGCTTTGAATTTGGGGGTTGCGGGTTCAAACCCAACCAACAAACAGATGTACATGGCCTTCTCCTGGTACATTGAGATTATACACAGATTCTATGTGCTCTCTTAAATTTTAAAAGCACCTCCAGCAACTCTCAAGCACAAGGCACCTAGAGTTAAATACCAAGAGAGACAATTGACTCAAAAACAAACCATGTGTTACTCAGCACCAAAAGACCATGTCTAGCATAATAATAGACGTAAAACAAGGACAACAACAGCAGCAATACCAGAGACTTTTAAGATGGCACATACTGCTTAGCCTGGAGTCCAGCCTTGTTAGCTTTGGTTCAGTCCCAAAGATCTTTACCCTGGAGTCAGTTTGGCAGGGTAGTAACCTTTGGGAATGGACCATTTAGCTAACGACAAGGCTGGACTCTAGGATACGTGCTACTTTCTCTGCTGAGCATTCTGTATTGTATAT
The DNA here is from genome assembly GCF_000003815.2 of Branchiostoma floridae. Lineage (NCBI taxonomy): Eukaryota > Metazoa > Chordata > Leptocardii > Amphioxiformes > Branchiostomatidae > Branchiostoma > Branchiostoma floridae. The sequence goes on along the minus strand of NC_049994.1, from coordinate 12,469,846 downwards.
GGGAAAGAATGATACAGTAATACTAATACATTGTGTACATGTTTGATTTTTACCTCCATTAAATATTCATGGAGATTATATTTTACCCTGCGTTTGTATGTCTGTGTGTGTGAACAATGTAACTCAAGAACGACGGGTGGATTCGGTTTCATATAATTGGTATGTAGCTGGGGGGTGATGAAAGCGGGAATTGATTAGACTTTGGGCCCCGTAGCGGCTTCTCTTGATGCTGCAGTGCAACGTATGGTTTTGCTATCTTGCGTTCTGGATGTTATATAGCTCTTGTTTACATGCTTTCGTCTTTTTTACAGGTAAAGAATTTATTTTCCAAGACCATTGGTGAGTTTGGTAAACTGGACTTCCTGGTGAACAACGCCGGCGGTCAGTTCCCCAGCCCGGCTGCCCACATCAGTCTGAAGGGCTGGAATGCCGTGGTGGACACCAACCTTAATGGCACATTCCTCTGTTGCAGGGAAGGTAACTTAACCCTTGTCCCACTAGGGATAGACTTATGAACAATGTATGCATTATAGCTGAACACTGTGGTGGACACAATGGCACATTCCTCTGCTGCAGGGAAGGTAACTTCATCCTGCTAACTATAGACTTGGGAACAATTTTGTAACCATGGAAGATGGTTAAAGACAGTTTAACCCAGTCATAAGTTTCACTTTTCACTAATCAGTTGTTCAATGAAAGACAAATTATAACTTTATTCTGCATGTAGCGTACCACTCCTGGATGTCTGAGCATGGTGGAGTCATTGTCAACATCATAGCAGACATGTGGAAAGGCTTTCCTATGATGAGGTAAGCACAAACTTTTCTCACCTTTCTCTTTGACTTAAAACATCTAAAGGTACAGGATTCAGATCCCAAGCAATTCCTTATATCCTTGAGAAAGGCACCTAACACAGATTCCCTTACTTAATATATAACCTCCTTGCTCAACTCAGGTGAAAATGAGTATCAAGCTTTGCTTATATCAGGGCTGTCTCCAGGACCTGTCCCTCCATCCCAGGACAGAAATTTACTTGTTGTCCGTCCCAAAAATCTGAACTTCATGGCATGAAACTGTTGAAAATCTATTTTCAGTAGCTTAAATTGACACATTTACCAAGGAAAATGAACAACATAGGCACCCAAACAATGACTGGAACGGGAAAACATCTAAAGCTGGAGACATCCCTGGGTTATATGTATGTCCTCACAGATGTAAATCCAGAGGTGTTGTTTGTTTTCATGTTGTAATTGCTGTTATTTGTTATTCCCCAGTCACACAGGGGCTGCCCGTGCCGCTGTGGACAACCTGACAAAGAGCCTCGCCCTGGAGTGGGCAGCCAACGGGATCCGGATCAACTCTGTAGCGCCCGTGAGATCACACTTCTCTAGATCATGTTGGCATGCGGATCAAGGATAGATCCAAGTTTTGGCCTTTTTTATTGATAATAGAATTATGTGTGCACGGGTATAGGGCATAGTATTTGAAATGTCCATGTTGTTAATGGCATGCCTCTACAGGTATGTTATCCAGAGTTCTCCACTTTTCCCAGCAGGCAATGGAATACATCAATTGGTGTATTGATTGGTAGTGATTCTTTGAACTAATAAGTTTTCACCAGCACTTCTTGGTTTGATTGTTGGTTGCCAATCAATCTGCACATTGCAAACAGAGAAATTATAGATGTGTTGGCCAAACTCTTTGTCAGTGCCAATAAATTGCATGTCTTGATTCTGTTTTGATTTTGTCAAGTTTTGATTCTGTGTTACAAAACTTTTACTCAGTCAACTTGATCCAATATTCATGTCCAGAGGAAAGGTTTTTATCATCTTCACAAAAAACTGTTCTTCCTTCTTGCAACCATAGGGAAGCAGTATCTACTCCGACACTGCAGCCAGAAACTATAGCTCTTCTGATAACATTTTCCTCCGTGAAATACCCAACATTCCAGCAAAACGCCTGGGAAAACCAGAGGAGGTTGGTTGATGTTTAAATGTTATATAATTATCTTATTTTCCACAGGGTACCATCTTTTCAACTAGTGCAGCAAGGAATTATGATTCCAGTTTAAACATATTTCAAAGTCAGATCCCCCACATTCCAGTTAAAAGACTAGGGAAGCCAGGAGAGGTGGGTTTATCCTTTTCTCTGTGTCTGTCATTTTTTTTTTTGAATGCCTTTCAACTGGAGACTTTCACTTAGTATAGAAGTGCATGTTTGGTGTACGGTATCTTTGGCTGTCCCTTACTGCCTGAACAGATAAGGAAGGACATTCAACACTTTGGGCATTCAATATAACAATTGTTCATTCATCTTTAACATATATGTATATAAATACATTTCAATTGGGGCTGTCTCTATCTTTTTTTTCTGTCCCATTCATTGTTTGGGATCCCATGTTGTAAATTTTGGCAGTTAAATCTGTCATTTTAAGCATACAAAATGCTACAAGGATATTGGAGTTTTTTTTTACATTGCCAGTACTGTCTCTCATCTGCTTATGTTTCAATGTCTATTAGACATCTTCCTCGGAACTGGAATGCTGCTTTTCTGAGGAAACAATTTGAAATGTAGTGGCTTTACAAACAATGCAAACATAAAGCCACCACAACTATTTCTGCATTTACAGTACTAAAAAAAATTCATGGGTCTTAGTGGCAAGTGTGACCTTTAGACAGATTAGCCGTGAGGCTCGGTGGGCTTGGTGGGGCACCATGGCGAGTATTGAACTAATGATTCTGATTCCAACGCTCTAGCCATTGCGCCACACAGACACCCCTTACTAGTACAGTACTATCCTTCTGTATGTCCCACACCACAATTTCGGTGTAAGAAGGCTGTCTCTACATTGGAACATACTAACATAGCATTCCTTTTCTTTCAGGTGTCTACTGCGGTGTGTTTCTTATTGTCGCCTTCTTCTGCATTCATCACTGGAGAGACGATAAAGGTTGATGGAGGCCAGAGTCTGTATAGGTTCAGTTTTGAAGTCCCAGGTAGGTACATTTTTGTAATTAGCTAAATTAAATGATTAAACCTGACTTACTCTCACTGTAAACTCTCAGTGGTGACTTCAGTTCTTAAAGTTGAAATAAGGACATAGAGGCCAGAATATCTTTTTTTTTTCTTTGAGGCCTTTGATATCTATTTCAAAAGCCCCTTTTGTGGGATTTTGGTGCTAGAACTGGACATATCCTCCAGAACAGCATGTTTCCATTTATAATAACTTCTTAAGCATATTTGGCATCTCGTGTGTAATTTGTGAATATCCTGGTAATGTGATTCAGCTTTTTATGATATGCATAAAGAGGTGAGAAAAACATTGACTTTTGGATCACTATGATTCTATGATAACGTTAAAAGGCAAAGGGTTTGCAAAACATTTTGCATTATTGTATTTCCCTACTAGTAGTTCATGTCTTATAAAACATAATGTTACATTATGTTTAATCCTATGTGGTTAAAAAAAAAGATTATGATAATGTACTCTAACTTACAGATCACAACAAGCAGCCAGCCTATGACTGGGAGAAGTTGATCAAGGAAGAGGAGAGTGATGGCAGCCCCAAGTCTAAACTATAAACTCCTCACGACTCATTCGCTGAGTTTTTATTTTATGTTCTGTCTTGTATTGCATTACTATGGGTCTTTAATGGCAAACTTAAAACACTGTGAGCATTTTACTGCGAAAATAAGGCACACAAATGCAAAATAGTTCACATTATGAAGGTATTTTATGAAGAAAGAAAGAAGCTATAATAATTTCAATTTAAGCATTGTCTACCATACATACATGTATAGACCTAATATGTATGGAATCTGTGAACATGGATGGAACTTAAGTATTATTTTAGCAAATGATATTGACAGTTAATTTAATGTTATATACATACATATGATTATTATTAACAAGAATTATATGTAACATTCAGGGGGTAGAATGTATTCAAACTTTATTTTAAGAAACCAACCAAGCAAACTGTCCAATCTAATGAAAAATTATCGATCTCACCTCTAAATTATTCCCAGATAAATTTGTGGAGAAGGATGGATAAACCTTTGTGTAACAATCAATACTACTCCAGATGTACCTCAGTTGATATGATGTATATATTTTCATCATGGAACAAAGCTTGTCTATTGCTAACTGATGTGTTCAGAATTTTTGAATTATGATAGTAAGCATCAATATTGTATCATCTTATATTTATGGTGCCAAGACATTTAGTCAATTCTTCAATCATCAAGCTCAACAAGCTATCCACCACCCCAAAAGTATAACCATAAGAATATGATACAAGATTAGGAGATTTATAACTATAGTTATGCATAACTACAATAGGCAAAATCTAGTCATCCAAACTTAGCGGGTAAAGTGGCTGAAACGGGTAAAGTGGTTGGAGCGGGTAAAGTGGCTGGAGCGGGTAAAGTGGCTGGAGCGGGTAAAGCGGCTGAAACGGGTAAAGTGGTTGGAGCGGGTAAAGTGGTTGGAGCGGTTAAGGGGCTGGAGCGGGTAAAGTGGCTGGAGCGGGTAAAGTGGCTGGAGCGGGTAAAGGGGCTGGAGCGGGTAAAGTGGCTGGAGCGGGTAAAGGGGCTGGAGCGGGTAAAGTGGTTGGAGCGGTTAAGGGGCTGGAGCGGGTAAAGTGGCTGGAGCGGGTAAAGTGGCTGGAGCGGGTAAAGGGGCTGGAGCGGGTAAAGTGGCTGGAGCGGGTAAAGGGGCTGGAGCGGGTAAAGTGGCTGGAGCGGGTAAAGTGGCTGGAGCGGGTAAAGTGGCTGGAGCGGTAAAGGGGCTGGAGCGGGTAAAGGGGCTGGAGCGGGTAAAGTGGCTGGACCGGGTAAAGGGGCTGGAGCGGGTAAAGTGGCTGGACCGGGTAAAGGGGCTGGAGCGGGTAAAGTGGCTGGACCGGGTAAAGGGGTTGGAGCGGGTAAAGGGGCTGGAGCGGGTAAAGTGGCTGGACCGGGTAAAGGGGCTGGAGCGGGTAAAGGGGTTGGAGCGGGTAAAGGGGCTGGAGCGGGTAAAGTGGCTGGACCGGGTAAAGGGGCTGGAGCGGGTAAAGTGGCTGGACCGGGTAAAGGGGCTGGAGCGGGTAAAGGGGCTGGAGCGGGTAAAGTGGCTGGAGCGGGTACCCGCTCCACTCACACAGACAAACCCCAAACAATACCTCCAGTTTTAACGGAGGTAATGATAGGTAACTAAATGTATGGGAATAGTCCACTTACCTCTCGCATCTCCTTAATTCTGGATCCTCCCTTTCCAATCAGTAGTCCACACTGACTACTGGGGACAAGCAGCCGAAATGTGACTGTAGCAACATGTGTGCTGTCTCCTGCTGCTATTTTCGTTCTCTGAAATTAACATGAGTTATGTTTATTTAAAAAGCAGCCATCCTTTAGCTTGCTCAAAAGAAAGGGAATCTATCTATCATAAATTAATATAATAAAGAGTGCATTTATGAAGGTTAGACATCCAACTATGCAAACTGATTCACATTTGAGTGACTTTTGCATTCTTATGAGTTATTGGCTTAACCAGTTTTTCTAGTTAGCTGCACTTGTATTGTATTGTTCTGCTAGTTCATGCTAGTGACACTGAAGAAGAGTGATGGATGCCACTCGAAACGTCCAGAAGTAAATCTACATCTTTTTATCCAGTTGTAGGGATTGTATTGTATTGAAATATAATACAGAATGAATAGTTGTTGTTTTATCTCTTCCAACTTCTCTGCAACCAGTCTCCTTGCCGTTTGGATGCTGTTAGTGGAGCCTGAGATATTTAGGATGCGCTCCACTACCGCGGTACTCGTGATGTTGATGTTGGCACCGCTCTACAGAGGAGACAAAAAGAAAACTGGGAATGACAGATGGAAAGAAAGAGGGAAGAGAGGAGACAGTCCGTTGCCTACCTGCAAGATGTATAAGACGATACAATAAGAAGACTGTAAAATTACTGTATCACGGAAGCTTTTTATATTCACTCCTTCCTTTCCGATGATGGCACCAGCGTCCTGAAACACACAAATGTGAACGTGAAATTTTAGTATCTTTGTCTGTGTGGATACTCCAGTTGGTGTGCCCAAGTATGGAATCTATCATAACGTAATGACGACGGTATGCGTACATAATCATTTATTCAAACTTTTAGGCAACTTTATACGATACCGAGATTATTGCTGGACATTTATTGACTGTTTCTGTAAATGTACAACTGCCAAGTGCTAGCCTGGATGCCAGACTGTTTCCATGGCGAACACAGGTCAGATCCAGTGTTAATCTCTGAGTTACACCCCATCCGAGGGTATTTTGCAAGCAGCGGTTTCGGCTGGCGGGCTAGTAGTGGCTGCCATTTCTTCGGCTGCCTCCGTCTACAATGTACAGATATACAGACGAAAATATTGAAACCTCTGCTTGGAGAATACATGAATCGCTTTCTAAAACATCAAAGTCCACAGATTACGCACAGATAGTATTGTAGCATTTTTTCCTCCTTTAATAATAGTCGTGAATCTGAACACAATCAATAGATGGCGGTTCAGTACCTGGGACAGAATAATGATGCGTATGGTTAGCTTCTCGTTGCTACTGGCCATTTCGAGGGAGGCAGAATGAAGGAGGATGGAAGGAGTAGATCACGGAATTCTGCGAAGGAAAACTTCGCATCAACCACTAGTATTACATTTACAGCAATAACGACATCATTTAGTTTAAGCAGTGATCAAAGTAATCCGTAAGACTTCTAAGTATACCTAAAGCCCCGGTCACAAAGCGCGTACGAGTCCGTTGTATCTAAAATCAGGGTATTTAGAGATATCGACGGACGGTGGATTCTGACGGAAAAGAGTTTGAAAATATTAAGATTTGAAACCACTATCGACTTGATATCCATAGATACCCCGTTTTTAAACGGAACGTATATAGGCTAACTCGCGGATAAAGGTGAACTAGCGTTAGTCATTTAGTCGCTTCTTTAGAGGACCCCTCTCTTTCGTTATTCTCCGTACAAACATTTACTTTCGCCAAGATTATGTTTTAACTTCGGTTCGTTACTCGGTATGCAAGGAACTAATGATTCTTATGATAATTGCTATCGGTTGCGTCTTACATACCTAATACTAGTTAATCGATGCGGTATCTATGTACCAAACGGGCCATTCACCGAGGTTAAGTCAACATCAGGGTAAAGACAGTCAGCAAACAAGGCCTGGTTAACCGGTTACGTAAGGCATATTGACTCCGCTTAACCATTAACTGTATCATGCCCTTAAGTCTGACTGAATCGCGCCCCTCCCATAAGTTTGTGTCGCACCACAACAGCATCGCTGTGTTATACTGACCAGATATCATAGAACTGACAACCAACAACCAACGGTTTTACCATGAAGGGATGCTACGCACTGACAGCATTGGTAGGTCGGCATTGCCACTTTTTTCTACAGTATTTGCTTTTGGACAGTGGAGGACAATTTCATGTGACACTGCACTAAAGGTAGTAACTTATATTGACATACATGTACACAGCACACCCAGAAGGTAAAGGTAGTCTTTTCTTTTACCTCCCCGACCGAAGTAATTTTTTACACCTGACTGAAGTGAGGAAAGTCGTGTAAAGTGTCTTTCCTAGGGGCACAACGTCGGGGAACGGAAAGTATTGAACTCTGGACCTGTAGATTCATTGCCACTTTCAAGTTTTTCCTGGGCGCTCGCGATCGTGTTCATGTTATCCCCGATACTCCATCAACATTCATTGGGAACTCATGTGGCGTGAAATCTGTCTGATTTCTTAACGTGTTTCTAGGGAATCTTGAGAAAACCTGATGATATCGACTCTTAGAGAGTAATACTGTGCCAATGACCTGCCCTGTTCAAAACGCTATGGAGTTAAAACCTGCAAGTCATGGTCATCACAGAAAGCACTGCCAAACGGATTTGCCTTGACATTAAGCTAAATATAATCTGATTTGTTGCGCGCCATGTTCTTCTATTATCATGATAACAACTAGCTTGTTTGTTTTGTCAAGCCTATTTCGAATTCTCGACTTCACTTACATTATGTCACATATATCCAACAAGGTACTAAATTTTTCAGTCAGGATCAACGGAGGCACTGTCACTTTCAAAATCTCATTCCGCAAACGGAACGCTGACGCTATAAGACCTGAGTGACCTAAGTAAATGCATCTCTATAGTCAACACCTAGACACTACTTGGACTATAGACAGAAGCTATTGCTGGCTATGTACTTATTGTTGTTGCCTGTAGGTTATCTGCAGTTGCATGCACTACTCGCTAGGAGTCCTTCCAGGAAACCCCCGGATTGTGGACTTGACCCACACCTTGCTGAACGGTCTGGTGTACTGGCCAGGGGAGGTGCACTATCAGTGGAACAGAGGATTCAGGTGCGTGCTGCAAGTTGTTCATTTAATACCTCCATGAAAAAGTCATGGAGGGTATATTTTTTACAAGCGTTTGTGTGTGTGTCTGTGTGTGTGTCAACAAGATAACTCAAGAACGGCTGCTGGATTGGTTTCATACATGATACATGGTCATACATAGTGTGTAGGTGGGGTGTGACGAAAGCTGGAAATGATTAGATTTTGGGCCGCATAGTGGGTTTCCTTGGTACTGCAGCGTGACGTTCGCGTTTGCTATCTCGTGTTCTGAACAAACTACGGTAACTATCTTTGGGTGTTAGACAGCTCTTGTGATCGGGAAGAAGTAACGTAAGTTTTGGGGCCCCCAGCGGCTAGTTTTGGGATAACATCCATCTATTCATTCATTACCTCCATGAAATGTCATGGAGGTTATATTTTCATCAGCGTTTGTGTGTGTGTGTGTCTGTCAACAAGATAACTCGGGAACGGCTGGATGGATTAGTTTCATACTTCGTGTGTTGCTGGGGTGTGATGAAAGCTGGAAGTGATTAGATTTTGGGCCCCCTAGCGGCTTCCCTTGGTACTGCAGCGCAACTTCCGGTTTTGCTATCTCATGTTCTGAACAAGCTATGGTCAAGATTTTAGAGTATTAAATAGCTCTTGTGCTCAGGAATAAGTGAAAAAAGTTTGGGTTCCCTAGCGGCTAGTTTGGGGATAGCAGGGGCATTTTTGTCAAAAACTTCTGAAGACGATAACTCAAAAAGGGAACAACGGATTTTCATGATTTTTGGTATGTAGGTACCTTAGACAATGTTGTACAAAGTGAAATACCAATTATGCATAATAGGAGTACAGTTGCATAATTAATGAGAATATTCTATCATAGCAGTTTTTTCTATGTAACTCTTGTCCCAGATGTTATATGGTCTTGACATTTGGGTGGTAGATAGCTTTCAGTGTCATGACAAAGTGGGGCAAATTTCAGCCCCCTAACATTTAATTTGGGAACTGCAGGGGCATTTTTGTCAAGACATTCCAAAGAGGATAAATGCAGAAAGGATTGACGGATTGGCATCATATTAGGCATGCGGGTACCTTAGGCAAAGATGTTCATAATGATATACATGTTATGCAAATGAGGAGTTGATTTGCATAATTAATGAGGAAATTGTATAATTCCGTTGTTTTCAATAACTGGACTTTAATACATGTAACAGATGTTAATTATGATAGGTGGAATATAAGCAGATACCAAATATGGTAATGGCAACTTATTTGCATAATTTATGTAAAAATTGCAAAACTGCTTTATGATTAACAATGGGAATTTTATAATTGTGACATGTGTACGTTAGCCAATGCTGAACAACGCCATGCATAAATTATGTTAATGTGTTAGTCAATTGCATGAAATTTACAAAGGCTTTAAATTTTCATGGAGGTATGAGGTCGCCGAACTCTAGTTAATTCATTCATCCATCCATTCGTTAGTTCTTTCATCCACCCATTCATTAATTCATTAATTCGCTAATTCCAGAGGTCAGACCCCGGGCGGCTTCTATCTGGAGAATAACGACTTCCAGTCATCTGAGCACAGCGGGACCCATGTGGACGCGCCTGCGCACATGGCACAGGGCAGGTGGAAAGGTGGGTCCCAAACATCGCCTCTCCCTTCAGTCGTCTCGATCTCTCCCCTCCCCGTGTTTTCTCTTTCTTTCCCAGTGTGTCTGCCTGTGTCTTGTACAAACTTAAAACAAACTTTCCAAAAGATTTGTGCGTAGTTCTGGATCTTGTATGTCCTGCCGTGACGTCACGTTATGCAGATAGAACACGTGAGTTAGACTTCCCGCAACTTATGATACACTGCTCACTGAGTCACGTGTTCTATCTGCATAACAGTAACGTCACGGCAGCAGTGGATTTTTCATTCCTTGACAAAGACTGGTGCTGTTCAGTCGAATATTTGGGCGAGTTCAATTTATGTGTTGGATATGACAGTTAAACTAGTTTAAGAAACATACATGGGGGCCCTAATGTCCTTTGGCGTAGAGCGTAATCGGGCGTTTTAATTTTACGTAGAGCGTAGACGGGTCGCTTAATTGAACGTAGAGCGTAATCAGTGCATTTTGCGTAGAGCGTAATTGACTCTTTTAATTCTACGTAATGCGTAATGTAGCTCCCGGGAATTTACCGAAAAACGTAATGGATGAATTGTGCGTATAGCGGAATCAAACCTGCCCTAACTTTCTTGTTCCAGCCGACCAGATCCAGCTGTCCCGCCTGACGGGCCCGGGTGTTGTGGTGGACCTGTGGGAGAAGAACGTGACGTCAGACTACCTGGTGTCACAGCAGGACTTCCAGGACTGGGAGGAGCAGCACGGGAGGATCCCGGACGGCTGTATTCTCATGAGTCAGTTCACTCTTCTTCTTCGTTATTATACGCGCTTAAAGTCTCGTTAGGCTGAGGTCTCCAAGCACGGTACGTAAGACGTGCACAAGACTGTAAGTTTTGATCCACTCACACCGGGATGGACCCCTAATCTTTTTGATGAGTGTGGCGGGTTCTTTTCAGTGAACGAACCCCGCAGTGCCGCACCGGTGCCCGAAGTGCAGTGAGGTACCCCCTATAGTGTACGATTCTTCATCAGTACTGTGTGTTTATTTCCAGTCCACACAGGATGGGCAAAGCGTTACTGGGACGCCGGTCAGCTGGCCTTCATGGGCTCCACAAACGAGTCCGGTCTGAGCTTCCCCGGTCTGGACCCGGCCGCCGCGCGCTGGCTGGCCGACAACCGCGCCATGCACGCCGTGGGGATAGACACCTGCTCCGTGGACGCCGCAAAAACAGAGGTAAAGGTGGCATCTCACTGTACTTGCGTCACGCTTGCGTCACTGCGGGGTTCGAAAGAATTTCAGAGATAACGAATTGTCTTACTTTTTTGTGTATTTTGTCGTCTTCTAAGCCATACTTTTATGTATTACGCAATATCTAAATTACAACAAAAAAATCGGAGAAAACAACAAAATAATGACGCAGTGAACGAACCCCGCAGCCACAAGCTTGACGCAATGAGATGTGCAGTGAGATACCACCTTAAGGTGTAACGTTGAAAGCTTGCCCAAAAGAACAAACAACTAGATAACTACACTTCATGAAGATTGGTTCTCCTTAAAACTGGATTGGCAGATACGGCTGCCTGTCAGCTAACGGTCGACCGGTCATAGGAGCAAGGACCACATATGAGCGACTTAAACTGCACAGACGGCCGTTTAAATACCTAGAAGGACACATTCAATCTCACGTTCAGGCTTCTTTGCAAACAATATATCAAGGTTTCCAACAAATATCCCCAGTGCGACATTGAGGGATAAACCTTTTCTTCTCATCTTATATTGCTAGCAACGCTATGCGCTTCTAGGCATATGCGCATAAACTAATTGTCTAACTCGTCGATGAAGGTTAGACATCCAGGTAATAAGATACGTCAAAAAGCGGCTCAAGCAACCGGATATGATCTGATAAAAGCTCCTTGGATTTAGGAAACGGTCAGACGTTTCAGACAATCATCCTGTGTCTTTGGTCAATGACAATGAAGAAATCTTGTTGGTGATAGTTTTTATATCCTACACCGGTGGATTGATAGCAAAATAGATCTAGTTGGAGAACAGGCTTATCCTAACCATGAATTAATATGCAAAAGAGGGAAGGAAGACATTTTTTATGATTTCTTTAGATCCTTTTGCATATCAATTCACAGCTAGGATATTGAAAACTCTCTCCAACAAAATTTCTCCAGTGTCACTGTACTCACTGACGAAAGACACCGAATGGCTGTCTGAAGCGCCTGACTATTTCCAAAATCATCTCCAGTCGTATCTGTATCTGTATCTGTATCTATGTAGCCAGTATAACCGCCCCGTTCGGCGTAACACACCAGCTTCGCAGGCATGTGGCACGGCAGCAGCTGGTCATATTACACTGAACGACCTGAACGACCATGTTGCTTGTGTAACTGCTTTTTGGCGTATCTTATTGACTGGATATCTAACCTTCATCCGTAGAAATGTCATGGTCTACCTCGATTTTCTCCAGGCCAAAGGTAGCCACACGACCCTGCTGGACTTGAACATCCCCTTCCTGGAGAACGTGGCGAACCTGGACCAGCTGCCCGCCACCGGCTCCACCATCTTCGCCCTGCCCATCAAGATCGGCGGCGGGAGCGGCGCCCCGGCCAGGATCATCGCCGTCATAGATGGGGGCACCAGCGCAGCAGCCAGAGGGCCTGGACCGAGGCTTGTTGTGCTGGCTTTGTCAATCTTAGCATTATACGTCATTTAAGATAAGACGGCAAGTGTACGACTGTACTATAAGCCTTCTCACATTAGTCAGGACGCATATGCGGCGACAGGAATTCTAGGTAATATGTCAAAGTGTAAGGCCCACAAAAAGTAAACAGTCCTTGTCTTTACCATTGTTTCGATTTGCATAACAACGTCCAGACGGGTTTTGTTTACTTTTTATTCCTTACCCTTTGACATATTACCTAGAATTCCTAGCTGTCGCCGCACATGCGTCCTGACTAATGTGAGAAGGCTTATAGGAAGTTACATAACTGTTAGGATAACAAAACGAAATGAAGGACGTAAATGTTAACAAGATAAAACGATTGAATCGATTGTCAAGTATTGGAACAACCGTTGAACAAGTCATATATGATCATCGATATCGCGATCATCGATGGGGACACCAGCGTGGCCGCGAGAGGGCCCGGACCGAGGCTTCTCGGGATTGGTGTGCTGGTTTTGGCACTCTTAGCGTTCTACGTCATTTCACACTCAGAAAAGTAATCGAATTAAACGTCGAATCTGATTAATCTGGTTGGTAGAATATAGGAGAATTCTTTTACACAAACAGTTACTACTCTCTCATTTCTGACAACAATTTAGGTTTCGAACACAGTGACACGTTGAGGCGTGGCACGACCACTTCCATGATTTGATATCTGCTATTCTAAAATCATACCTGAAAGGAAAAGTTTTGGCCGTAAATATTTGAGACATCGCCAATCAACATTTTTTTTTCTTTTTGCCTGTACTGTGTAGTACACTTAATTCCGTATTCATCGGTATGCAAGCGTGGTACATTTTTCTACTAAACGTTAACTTAAAACTTAGTCGAGTAACTTTTACAACATTTTTTACAGTCAAGAACAAAGAGGCAAATATTTTAGTTGAGATACGCTTTATTTGTCTTCCAGTGTAGCTCAATTTAAGAAAACATCATAGAAATATCGACTTTTTGTTAAGTCTTACAATCATTCTGCAATTTTACAATACCAGTATACTAGATGTAATGGTTGATTTAATTACTTATCACATATCGCAAGATGATGTAGTACCTGTACTGTATCGACCAACTTGGTCGTGTCGATACTGTAACTTTCTTAGAATGCTACTTACAATACCATTATATATTTAAAGATGTAATGGTTGATTTAATTACTTTACGCAAATCGCTACATCTTGTACTGCATGGACCAACTTGGTCGTGTCGATACTGTAACTTTCTAACTTTTAGAGACTGCTGCTTACAATACCAGCATATAAGATGTAATGGTTGGATTAATTACTTAACACATATCGCTGGATCTTGTACTGTATCGACCAACTTGGTCGAGTCGATACCGTAACTTTCTATCTTTTGGAGAATGCTGCTCAAAGTGCCAGCGGGCAGCGCACGGTCACGTGCGAGGATCCAGAGGAACTCCACTCTGTTGACGAGGAAATAGTTGCAGGAGTACACGATGCTGTAGTTGTCGTAGTCTGTGTCCACCACCCAGTAACTTCCCCACGGTTGGACTGATGAAGGAAAAGAGGAACTTGTATCAACGAGGGAATGTTTCATGAATGATATTCTAAATACTTTATGGCAGTTCTACCGTTCTTTATTCAAGTTCGGTAAAAAGTTTTAGTCAACACAAAAAAACGTATAGCCTGGAGTCCAGCTTTGTTAACCTTTGTCCACCTCCGCTACTTATATAGCCTGTTGGTCCGGTAGCTACCTTGGAATCGAACTGAAAGCTATACCACCAAGGTTAGATTCCTAGCAACGATAGTTAGCGACCCAGCCGACATGTCGATGCTGGTGACCGTCCGCTGGATGTTGTGTTGAAGAAACCTTTTGTCCATTTTTCGAGTATATGGACATTGGGGTTGTCGTAATGTAGTTAGGAACCTTGACATGACAATGCATGTTATGACTAATGGCGGTTATACCGGCTGATCAATTCAGATTTACATTCAAACAATGATGAAGAAGACCAACGCTGGTCTGTGCACTTCTTTGCGCTATCAACTGTAATGTGACTTACATGAAGAGAACCTGACTTGCAGACGCCCGGGAATGTCGGAGTCGGGATCGTCACGGGCTTGACCAATGACGGTATCGCTACTCCCATCGTCCCTGAAAGTAATGACATTAGAACGTTAATACATACATGTAACTAAAGGAACATCTATTTCAACAACAGCTGGTAACCAACTGTAGTAAAGACGAGACCAAAGCATTGACCCAATCTTTTTTCAAAATCTATTTCATTTACTTGAAGTTCACCGCAAAAGAAGTCTTATGGAGCCACTCATGTTTTGGGTTACAATACTGGATTCCAAAGAAAGATGTTTGTATGCCCCAGAAAAGTTTTAGAAGCTGTAAGCGTGGAACTTCCTCCTAAGAGGTAGATCATGGAGACAAAAAGGATGATTTGCTTCCGTGGAAGTGGCAAAACAAGTTCTTGCACGGAAAGCTAATTGTGGAGGCACGAGAGAGTGAAGTTCTGCTGAGCATTTGCCATGGAAGTAGCGATAGAATAACGCTAGACTTGCTCCATCTTAAGCTGGTGCGTTACGCCGAGCGGCGGTTATACCGGCTATATAGATACAGATACAGATACAGGTACAAATCTTACTTTATCTGTGTGTTGTTGACAGTAACAGTATTGTCCGCCTCCAGCCTGTAGATAGCCGTGCCGCATTCCCCGTTCTGGAAGCTGTTGGGGTATTTGGAGAGTTCATACCACCGCCCCATGTACTGGAAGAAAATGGAGAATATTCTAAATAGTCTGAAACAGATTCAACATGAAGTTTGTAAAATATATTTGTAATTGAAAATACTGTAGACTTGCTTTCTTCATGTCTCAACGTATTCCTAAATTCTAAATGTAGACAGGTCATCTAAGGGCGTGGTCACATCACGTATGTCGTGAGATCGTCGTACGATCGCTAACTTCTGACATTTTGGAGGATGTACGTCTCCTACATAGTTCAACTGTCTTGATACACAGAATGCTGTTTTGGATCCATGTCGGTGGTTGATTTTGACATAGCCTGCTTGAAAATCCCATGGCATAAAAATTGTACGACGATCGCACGACATATGTGATCACGCCCTAAATCATTCACACGACACGTCTAAACCTGGTAATCGTAAGAAAAGTTTGTAGACTTACCGGGACTATGTCGAAGTTCTCCTTGGTTGGGACTCTGGGACAGGAGTCTCCAAACCAGGTGATAAACTGTGCATCAGCGATGGCTGTGAAAGCCAGGAGTGCTAGGATGGGGGTCATCATGATGAAGTGTCGGTAGTGCCGCGTCTGGAAAAGGTGAGGAGTCTGGAAAAGATTGTGCTTTGTATATTGTAATGATAGAAATACTCTAGTCAGCTATATTGAAAGTAGACTCTCTCACTTTAGATATATGAGTAGCACTGACGTATTTATATCCCTCATGCATTTTGACAAACCGTCATTGCGTCTGCTCATGAAAGTAAACCATGGCGCATATTTGTGGCTTTAACAGTCTAGATGGGTATTTAGTTTTTAAAAAGCTAGAATGAGACCAAAAATGATGTTTATACGAAAGAATGAAGCGATAGGAAACCACACGTACCTCTGAGTCCGAATGTCTGCAGCTGAAGACGTTCACGCCTGTACCTGGAGTGGGATTTTCTGCTTCAGACAATGCTGGTAACCCACTTTATATAGCCGAGAATTATGCAACATTTTGACGTTTCATAACTGAAATTGTATGACATAATTTCAGTTACATAAGGCGAGCGGAAGAAATAGATAAGATGTCCAATCAGCGACAAGGATACATTAAGTAAGTAATACGCCTTGACCTAATCATCACTTCTTACATCTGAGAATGTGACACCTGCTCCTTGCATAATGTCAAGACTTCCGAGGACATCTTTCTTATCATGTTGTTTGATATTGTCATGAGCAAATCACATATGAGTGAATTATCTTTTTATCAGCAAAATTACACGTATCCGTTCCGTCTCTTACTGTTTACCTAATGTTGAAGATACGGAGGCACGTGGAGTGAACGTGTGTGGCCTGTTGTACTCGGGTAACGATATACACATTACGATATACACATTACGGGACTACTGTCTTTTGACGTGTTTTAGGCGTTTTTCTCGGGCTTTCTACTGTTTTTTTTCCGCGAGAAATCAAGAAAACAGTACAAAATAGAAAGCCCGATAAAAACGACCAACTGTGTTTTTTGTGTGGCAAAGAACAATAGAAGATAGTCTGGGGCCTCTAGTCTGTCAGTGACTAAATGCACCAACAATGTAGAGGTGTAGTAGCAGGAAAATTGAATTAAATGTATTCTATGGAGGACTTAATACATATATGTAGTTATCTCGTTCTATTGTTATTGTTTTATAAACTTTTATAAACCAATGAAGCGCTGTTGCCAGGACATTTCATTAAGGACTTGAGACTATAGACAACTGTCAAGGTTGACTCAACCTTAATACTTCCTGTGTTCGAATGATGAACAGGGCACATCTCACCGGGAGTATACAGAATTGGTGGAATGACAAAGCTACAAACCCACAGTATAACTTGCCTCCAAAGCAGGTTCTCTGGAGCTTTTTGGCTCATAATACACTTTTACTGGCCATTGCTCAAAGTGTATTATAGGCCACAAAAAGACGGGAAAACCCAGAGAGCCTGCTATGGAGGCTAGATAGGAATTTAACTAGAATCTCTAGAAACACGTGTTTTGTTAACGTTTCTTCAAGTACTTCTGTTGTGAATAAAAAAAACAGTTAATTGTATCGGCAACTTTACATTAGATCTAGACGACAGAGCGGTTGCATTCTATAGCAATGATTTTCTGATAAACTCAAAATAGGTAAATGCGTGTATTATTCGCTATTCTTATAGTCTAGGGATGATTTAAAGAAATTGACTGAAAATTGACTGATTAATGAAAAAGTGGTATTTCAGAAAATAGCACATACTTTTATGAGTTACGTACCCTTTTATGTGTCACGTGTACCCCCGTGTGCTTTAACATGTCTCACGTGAACCCCAACGTTCCTTAGTACATCGGTACGACGGATATCATGTGTCCGCCTGAAGAAGGTAAATAGATATCACAGATGTTCCTTCCCATTGCCTTACACAACATTATGAAAATGACGTAACTTTGATCAGGAGGTTAATCTAAAGATGAGAATTGGGATGTCGACTCGCAATTTCAAGCTTTGCCTCCGACAGCAGATCCCTCCACTCCAGGACAGACTACGAGTTGAGTAGCGCAGTAGAAGGCACAAGATGAGAATAGTGCCACCTAAAATCATTGAAAATGCTATTTTTCCTTGAAAATTTTGGCACCACCTGGAAACTTTTTGGGTTAGAAGGAACAGGTAGTCTCAGCTTTCCCATGTAGGTAAAAATTTGCTCAGTTTGTCAGTTTAGTTGGCGTGCGGAAGGATTCTAGTTGTTGGGTCATATGGGTGGTATCAGGAGAAACGGGGTCTAAGGTGAGCTTCATAGAGCCAGAGCAAGCATTTGACCCGAAGTTCGGAACAACACCCTGATTTCTTTTTAAAAGATGGCTATAACTGTCTGGTGGAGAAAAATCTTAAGATTCAAATTGGGGTTAGTAATTTTCTGAAGCCATATTTCAATACGTTTCTTGAGAAGCCTTATTTCAGTGTATTTTAACATGCTTTCCTATGGAGAGGTCTAAGCCCTCCAGCTACATAGTGTACGGAGCCTGGTGTACGTCCTGAACATCTTCAGCAGACACACACATCAGGTGAGCGCAACCTTCCAGATGTGTGGCTTATATTCTTCCGATTGGCTTTGTTCTGCGTCCCCTTTGTTTGTGATAGACTATAGGGTTAATGACCCGCCCTGAAGTGTACGCAGTGCCATAATTCATGGCCGGTTCCTATATATATATATATATATATAACGTTAACCACCGAAAGAACGACCGAGTCCGCGTAGGTCGCCTAGAAAAAAACAACTTATGAATGTGGCCATCCAGCAGTATCGAAATTTCGGCACTTTAGATGGTTACAATGTAGTACTAGTACATGAAAAGGGGCGGTATTACCCCGTCGTGTGTAAGCACGTCGACCGATGATGATGACTAGCCTCTACCAGGCTCCGCGGATTGGTGGTCTAATACATGTGTAGTAAAATTTCGTCACCACGCGGATAACTCCTCTGTCCTGCCGACTCCCCTAGTGTACTATTGTTTCCATTTATCAAATTTCTACTATTACACTACTGATCTGCGGAGCCTGGTAGAGGCTAGATGATGACTATGCGAGCGAATTTCCAGAGTTTGATGGTTGAGAAGCACCACCTAACGGTTAACTCGAATAAAGCACTGTAAACGCCATCCCGTAGGATATAGACGTAACACTATTACTGCTGAGATAGAACCGCAAAGGAACGACTGACCTAAAAGATGTGCTTCTCCAGTCCACGCTGGCACACACGGCATCATGATGTCCTCTGCATGCGTTATGGCACAATACCATAACTTCCATAAAGGCGTAAGTTGAACTCACGTACATTATCAATAATACGTTTCTTTACGATAGCCAACAAGGACTCCAAGCACCTTTAAAAACTAAATACAATGCTAAACCGACCTACTTTGAAGAACATAGCAATGGATTGTGATATTTAGTATGTGGGAAAATGTGTCAGAAACGGAATGCAATTTTGGGCCTCCCAGAGGCTTTCCTTGGTACTGCAGCAGAACTAAAGAAAGACTGATTGCAGCTATTAGATGTTCAGACCACTGCAGCAGCAGAAACAGTGGACAATACTTCTACAGCAGAACTACCGGTTTTTGTATCTAAAGCACCGGTATGATTTATTGATGGCAGGTAAATTTTGTCAGGATGTGGCAAGGGTTTAGGCATGTGTTTATGCTCCCAAACAGCTTATTTTGGATACGTATTTGCATAATCAATGAAATACTATAATAAATTTTTCTCAAACAGTCGTAGAGGTTTGCCATCTCAAACTATTCCAAACATGTCACTTTGAAAACTTATATTCTTATAATATAATTTTGCAATGTTAGAAACATTTCAGTCATCCATTGTATTATGTGAGAATGACTGTTTTTGGTTAGGTATACCAAGGTTCCAATATAGCTTTTTCTAATGATGAAACATTTAATGTCATGGACAAATGTATCTCCATTTACATGTACATTTTGTATATCTGTATGTAAAACATTTGTTAAATGTGTTACATACGTCTGTCATGTTCTAAGTTGCTGGATACAGAAACTGTTTCTACTAAAATTGTATCTTTGCATCTACAGCCACCAAGTGAGAAGCTGCTTATAGTGGTCGACAAATTACAATTTAGGTTAGACATCCAGGTTCAAACAGTGTCACAGACCAGAGACAGTGAACACAGTCAGAAATGTCTGACCATTTCAACACTTAGATGCGAGTGGTTAGCAAAGCTCTTTGCACTCAACCATGAGATGTTTCAGTAGCTCTTCTGATCTGCTACCTTCCACATGGCAATATCATAAATGACTAGTTTTACCTCCCAGTGATATGCAATGCTGCAGTGTAAAGGATGTAGTCCCAAACGTGACTAAACTTGTATCCCCCCTCATCGCAGTTCATGATTTAAGTCACCTTTAGGACTGCATCCCTCCCACTGAAGCGCCACCTAGCAATGGGAAGTAGTATTGCCTTGAGAAAGGTTGGAAGAACACTACTAAAACAGGTGAATCTCTCCTGGAATTCAGTTGTGTACTAACAAGGCGGTTGTCATTTTTAAGCTCCTTGGTGTGAAGGACATTGTTACTCTTGATTATGTTTTCTGTAGCATTTGTATGTATGTATGTATGTATGTATGTGTGTGTGTATGTGGATGAACAGGATAAGTCCAGAAGGCCTAAATGGATTGTATCAATATTTTGTATGTGGGTAGGTCTACATTGTAGATGAGACCTTGGAATGATTAGATTTTGGGTCTCTAAGCCACTTTTAATGGACAGCAGCAGAACTTCCAGCATCAATATATCAAGTTCTGGACATGCTATGGTCATGATTGTTGGGTGGTAGATATCATTTGGGCAGAGAAGAAGTGGTGAAAGTCTGTGTGCAACATAAGGGTAAAAAGTCCTCCATCCTGTAGACTCAAAGACAATAAGATAGCAGGTTTGACTGTTGTTACAGCTTTTATTTTCATTCCAAGACACCAGTATACACATCCTTGGCAGCCGCTTCCTTCAGTAGCAGAATACAGGGGAAAGTGGTATAAACTACCTACAAACAATAGAGTATCACCTTATAGTCTTAGTTACATCTCGGGATATGCCAAGAAAGCATGTTATCTAAACTCACTTTCATGGCTCTATGTTGAGGAAAGACGCTTTTGTAGTACTTAAAAAAAGAAGAAGAAACGACTACAAAGGCGGAAGGTTGATGGTTTATACAATGATATAAGTGACGGTATATCACATCTCACATAGAGTCCATCACATCAAGTTCAGTTCCTCTAACCAAATTCTCTTGGACTGCAGCCTTCTAAACTCAAGGGTTTACGATTCTATTTACTCTTTGACAACTATCTCTAGCCCTGTGGCACAGGTGTCATCTGCCCCGCTCCAAACTTTGGTACAGTCCACATACCACTTCTTGAGGTAACATGGTATCGAAAAAAGATGTTTTTAACTTTCAAGTTTCAACAAATGCGATTAATCAAACAGATAATATTCGCTTGCCTTTCTTGGCAAGTCAACCTCTAAATAATCTGTAAAAAGGAGTATACCTTATTTTACTCCATGATGTCGCTGACTTTCTTAACTGTCTAAGCTCACAGTCTTCATTTATCCTATAACACCTACAACTATTGTACAGTATATATCTTAACAACATACTTTTTTTTCTGTCGGAGGTAAACATCAAGTTCTAAAAACGTCTGTGTTCTGCTGCTGAAGAAAAACAACCGCACAGAATCTTATACCAGCTGGAATGATAGATAAAATGCAAGCTTACTTTTTATAGCTTTGGCCTGTACAAGCAATAAGAGCAGTCTTTTTTTCCACAATGATAACGATAATGAGAAACACATTCGACTGTACAAAGCAAGAATCAAGTCCATGTAAAAGTTAATGTGGTAGACTTCTCATAGAGTTCCACTCTAGTGGTTTCACACTATCTTGTTGGGAAAGGTCCGTTGTCGTGGCAGAGGCATTCTTACTACTTAAGATGCCTCCCTTGAGCATTGTTAACTTCTTAGAGTATAATAACCCTGCCTGGAGGTTGTTCCGGCTCCTCTCACTTTCCAACATAGTCATTCACCAACATAAAACAGACCTGTTTTACAAATCAGAACAGAATGGCCGGCCCCACATGAAAATTCCATGAACAATCAAGTTGACTTCACTACACTGGCCATAATTTAATGGTCGCAAGCCGACAATGTTTACAAAACAACACTGCTGGATAAATATGCAGTTCTGAAACAAATACAAGGATACAGAATTGGCTAAAAGAAAGAAAATAGTGATTCTGAATCACTAAAATCAAAATCTTGGTCAGATCATTCCTTAATTGATTCCAACATTACTTCTTGATCACAATGCATGATGGATAAAACAGATTGAATGATGGGTAATCCCAGGGCATCATGGGTAATCCAGTGCATGATGGGGAAATCACAGGACTAGCCCTCCCATTCCGCTGACCTCTTCTCTCAGCCTATAAAAACCAGAAATTACACCATATTGGAGACTAACAAATCATTCCTTTCTTGTCTCATGAACAACTGTTTAACGACTACCATGCAGTCTACTTCAATAATGACAGGGTTACGGTACAATGGCAATAACGGACATCTTATAAACAGGACATCATCTTGTTAGGAGTGAATGGATGAAGGAATAATAAAATAATAATAAAAAAAAAAGAATTCACAGCAACATTGCCAGCAGAGGTAGTTCTCTAGAGGGGTAGTAGCAGTCTCTGAATACCAACAAACAATAAAGGAGAGAGTTTCTATGTGAGAACACAATCGTGTCTATCACTACAAAGGAGTAACACACGGCATACAATGTTCATGCACTGCACAGGCATCATAGTATTTACAGCCAAGTACACACCACTATAGTAGACCTCACCACCCCTCCAGTCCAAAAACATATTCATGCTCACTTCTACATATCAATGCCCACTTACAATACATTCCTAGAGATATACATTATTACAGGTAAAGTATACATTATTTTTTACTTTGTTACCAGTGGTAATAATTTATTGCTTCATGTTGCAAGACCAGCATATCATCACTCATGGTGCTACTATCACTTTATATGTGCACTACAAATGCAAAAATTTCTTCTTATCATGATCACAAAAGGTTACCCTGCACATATCAACATTTACAGCCAGTAGTTTTTTCTTCTTCTTCTTTAATCACAATATAGCCATATACTTTTTCTCAAGGAATGTGAAGTTTAAAAGTAGAAAACTAGCAACCTACGCAGTCGGCTACTAGCCCTAGAGTTATCCATATAAGTCTAGAAAATCCATGCTGGCGTATGGCACATGCACTGTGGTGGTAGCACGGGTTACGTCTGGAGCGTAAACCGTTTTCCCGCTACCGACCCGTTTATATCCCTGCCCTCCATGTCTAGCACACCTTACAGGTGCACAGTGTCATGCCCTACCGACAGTAACAGTGGACGGCTTCTTTATACAGTGGTGAAAATACTGGACAACTTGTCTTTTTGTTCTGAGAGTTACTCTTCCTACCGCTACGTATATATGTATGTCTGAAGACTGGGATAAATCTGTACAAGGTGACGACACAAAACATCGAAGTGAGCTGCTTAGGGTTTGTAAGAACACGACTACTACTATCACTATCGTTATGACTACGGCTAGGCATAGCTTAAAGCAAGACGATGGCACTTGTAGACAGCACCACGTTTGACTTTGTACATGTACATGAGTTATCTGGAATAGTTCTATTTACGACTTGAGCTTTGTTTACAGGTTTACAAGCGTGTTGTTCGTGTTGCTAGGTACCCAGTACCTATGTGCGAGCGTTGTCCACGGTTACTGTCGGTAGCGCCCGATGACCAGACGACTCCCATACACTACTACGCCCCTCTAGTACGGTGCAAACTTATTGCGATCGGATTTCTTCGCCCCAGAGGTCCCCGTCCCCGTTGCGTTTTTCACTTTTGCTGTGTAGGACGATCTACTGGTCGCATCTAGTAAGCCCGCCTGTGCGAGTTCAAGGAGCGGGACTGGTTTCAACGACATCAGACTGCTCAGGGGGACGGCCAGGGGGGTGGGCGTGCCACCCTGCCCCACCCCCAGGGAAGTGGGATTCAACGTAGAGGAGGGAGCGGTGGTGGGCGTGGTCAGGTCGGGGGTCAAGCGTTTGGCCAGCTCTAAGCTGTAAGAGACATGGGGGAGGGCAGGATGGTGGAAACGGAGGGACGGGGTTAGAGGCATGGGGTTAGAGGATGGACAAGGATGGGGTGTGACAGGGGGAAGAATTGTAATTGTCGTCATGGCAACAAGGGATGCTAACAGTCGTCATGGTAATGGGATGCTTTCATTCACAATGATGGGATTAAAAAGTAGCCATATGATGAGGAGGTTATTCTTGCGATGTCTAATCAGAGCAGATCAGAACGGTGTCATACTCAACAAAGCAGGATAAATCAGTAAAGCGTCTAGCCTACAAGGTTAGCCATAAACGTATCATCAATATCAACTCATAGCTACAACAAAAGGGGAATAGATTATAGACAGTCAGAAGGCAGGGAAATCTAAAAAGACGTGGAGGTTATTTTGTTAGAAAAGGACTCATCGATAAGACATAAAATTAGAGTAAGAAAGGGACAGGGTGAGTGCTGTATGTGTGAGTAAAAGTCAGCTTACCTTGTCACACACACAGGAGTGTGATAATATCACTTCAGATTACATGTACTCCATGCAGTTTATAACTTAGTATATATATATATATATACAGAAAAAAATGTCCCAGAGGAGTTGAAAGAAAAAGAAAGGCAAAGGAAAGCATTTTTTTCTTTACCACAGACTTCACCTACCTTTGCTTCTGTATTCAGAGATGTTAGACCATTTGGATGGTTGCCAGACAACATGGTTCTCTAAGGCCTAGTTTTAGATAAACAGTATTGCAATTTTGAATGCCTACTCTTGTGTTGTACTTTACCTTCAAGTTCGAAAATAAACACGAAAGACTGCTTTTGAAATGTCTTCAAGTCCAAATAAGGGCCCTAAAGTCAGCTACAACCCATCCAAATGATTATCCTTTTGGTAAGAAGACCGTTTTGGAACACAATGGCAAAGCGAGAACAGAAACACACCGGGAAGTAGAAACCTAACATGGAGGACCATCAGCAATGTATCATGGGAAACAGGCTAGCATGATGGGAAGGGGTGAGTGCATGCTGGGAAGGCCCACCTGGTGTTGATAAGAAACTGTGCCATGCTGATGGACTCGGGCGTTCCCGTGATCGTCACCTGCCGGTCCGTCGAGCCTTCCTGCATCCCCGCAATCTTTATGGTCGCTCCCGAACATTGCCTGCATTGTACAGATGAAATGTTAGCATCAAGAAAATGTATTTTGTTTAGCTGTCAATAATATCTTATTTAGTTCTAAATGTAGGATAAATATGCTTTTTTGAGGTAACAAGTAATGTTTCACTCTAATCCAACTTTTTTTGTACCTACCCACAAGGTCAGGAGAGAGGCATTAACTGTACAAAGTTCCAACAGAGTTGTCCATGGATTTGTGACAATTGACAAATCCTCTACATAAAGCTCAACAATACCACTCTGTAAGTTGCTATATCAAGTTGCTATAGCCTTGTAAAAAAACTGCCTTACCTGATTTCATTGATCTTGCAACCACCTTTTCCAATGATGCATCCAATTAGCTGTAGAGATAAAAAAAAATATTAATAAATGTCAGGACAAGGCTCTCTTTTCTCATTAATCAAAAAGGGGTCTGCCCAGTATATTTCGAAGCTCATGGCCATTTAGAGAGAACAGGGTGGATGAGCGGGGTAAAACTTTTGTTCGTCCCAGCAAGTAGATTTCTGTCCCTGTGGAAAGCATTTGGACAATGAAGACTCATTGACTGGCACATCGCCAAAATAAGAACACCTTGAATATTTCATAATCTCGAAGTTTATCTCTCCTTGGGTTAGCAATGCCGGCTAAACATGGTAAATCTCAATAAAAAATAAAAAGCGGTCCCACCTCATTGGGTATGGTCAGCTCATGTGTCTGACTGGAGGGGTTTCCTGGCTGAGACGCAGTCTGAACTCCAAACTGTGTCGCAAGGGCTGTTGGGAAGAGAAACGGACAGGTCAAAGGTCATGCCTAACAGTGGCAATGCTATCACAATCACATACATATAGACATATTTTCAGTGTTCCTGTACGTGACATAACCTAACATACAAGACACAGAATGGTACAATCCATATACATGTATCAAGGGTTCACATACACACATCAGGAAAACAACAAGAGGAAAGAGCCCATTGAAAATGTTGCATAAAGGCAGTAAAATGTCTTGGAACTCATGGCTGATCTTGTGAAAATATATTGTCTTTTTAACCTTGTCCTTGCTGCCTAACCCAATATCCAATAGAAACTTGATGCCATTTATAATTAGCTACCTTTGCAGACTGAATGATTGCTCCTCACAGCATTTGAAAAGGTTAAAAGCATAACAAAACAGGCTGAATGTCTTGCACTTACATTTTCCAAGCAAAATAACACAAAAAGCAAAATATTTTTTATAACCAAATGTCAGTGAACATATCCTTACAAACAATCAGTATTCTATTAATATTTTATACACACCACCTGCATGATACAAAGTTCCTGATATTTGAATTTCTAAAACCAAGATGCAAATGAACAATGCTTATGCTACCAGACCAGGTACTGAAAAGCAAGGTCTGTTACCCTTGTTAAGGGCAGTCCTATATGTCTAGTGTTTCCATCCAGACAAATTAACCAAGCAAATGTTAATTTATGGCAAGCTCAGGCTGCACTGATGTTCATGATTACCACAGAGCCAAGGTGACATTGGGACAAGTCAAATGACACTCACGGATGAAACACACCGACACGTTAGTAATAGAAATGTCGTTAACTCGGAGAAAACGTGAACGAAAATGGAACCGACGCTAATGTACATTCACATGAATGAAGTAATGGGGGAGGCAAATGGGTGGGGATCTTGGTTACAGTTTCAAATGGTCTTCCTAGCACAACATTTGGTAATCTGTTACACGTCATGCACGTTTTGTTAACTCAGCATGCAACTGTCTAGTGCAACACTATCACCACAGCATGCTGACGCTACCTCGTGCGGATACTGGCCCACTTCCTTACCACCAAAGTGGCCTCCCTGTAGAAGGAATACGGCATGCTGGGTACGGTGGGAGTGACATGAACAGGGTAGTGTAGAAAAGAAGTAGTGCTATCCAGTACAGAATGTCCCAGTGAGGCATGCTGGGAGTGCAGAGCTAGGTGTGGGGTAAACAGAGAGCATGCTGGGAGGTACATACCAGCAGGGAGGGTCGTTCCAGGGGTGATGTAGGGGGTTTGCTGCAGGGCCAACTGATGGAGCTTGGTGAGCTGGAACACACAAACGCACAAACGTAGGGGGTCAGCACTGCAGCCCGGGACATGCTCAGGGGGGTGGCTGCCTGACCTTTAACCTTTAACCTTCCACCATAGTGCCAAACGAACAGCCAATCGGAGACGACTCACCTTCAACCGTCAGACAGGAGGAGAAGCAGAGCTGACATCTCTTAAACAAACTGTTTCAATCCTTTTACTCAATTTGCACTTTCCCTTCCTTCAGTCATATTTGTCTCACTTCATACTTCAACAAATCGTCTTTCCATCTATACGCCTTCAGTTAAGAAGCTCTGTAATGTGATTTCAGAACTGAAGGCTTTTTAAGTCTTCAATGTTGTCTCTGCTTCTCTTAGCAAGTCTGGTCTGGATGAGTTCATATTCTGAGCGACTCTTGACACAAAAAATTTGGGTGACTTTCTTTCCTTGTCTTCGTGGCGGAACACCAGGTCAAAGGTCGCGGCTGAGGGAGAAGCACAGATATGGAAAGGACAAGAATCTACAAGAAGTGACCGAGTCTACCTACCTCAAACCGCTACGGTTCACTTTTCAAAAAAGATCCACAACAGTGTATAAAAGGAAGGTCGTAAAAAAAATCGGCATGCAATGTTCTCTACTTCCTAGCTACCACCGTAAGGGCAGACACCACTGAATCGTAAAAAAAAAAAAAACACTGCATGCTCAGATGAGAGTACAAAAGTGACATGAGAAGAGTGGGTGACTTACATCATTGTTAGGGATGGCGTATTGACCCTGTATTGTGTAGGCCTGGAATAAATGGTAAAGACCGATTGAGATTCACCGCCAGGGTTTGTGGGTGGGGTGAATTTTGGAGATTCGGGAAAGGCAAGTTCAGGTGCATGAGGGAATGATTGAAGGTTGGGAGAGGTTGTAGAGAAGGGTAATCAGGTTATGGTAGTTTTTGTCATTGGTTGGTTGGTTTCTGGGCAAAACGGGGGCAATTCAAGTGGGAAGGGGATTGGGAAGAAATTCATTTCATCATACTTCAAACAGAAAAATCATTGATTTTAAAGTTATATTTTGTTCGCACTCAAAAACTCTAGATAGGGGGTAGGGGATTTCTAAATCAGATTAGAAAGATTCCACTTTTTATGGTAAAAAAAAGCCATCCATCGTTTGATTACGGTGTTATGTGAGCTTTATAGTTTGGGAGGATGACTGTTCACACCTCTCCTACGTCTACTGAGTTGTTGGATGCTTGGTTTGGTTTTTTCGCAGACCAAACTGACATGCCCTCATGCACAAAGTGACAGGAAAGGATTCGTACATTTACCTGACCCCCTGCGAAGACCACAGGGCCAGAGGTGCTGGTTCCGCTCGCCGGCCTGGGCTTGTAGGGGATAGTGGCACCTTTGGGGGGAGACTGCAAAACACAACACAGAAAATAAAATTCATCAAAATTCATCAAGTACAAAGCAAGACACATATAACTAGTCTAAACACATGACGATTTATATACATTTTGAAATAAGTGTTCCTGTAGAGTCAGGAAATTTCAACAGACATTTCATGACCTTGTGCTGATATGTGATGAAATATCTCGAAAGGGAACAACACCTACATTTTGTAAAATCCATAACAGTCACTTGGCTTCAAGAGTGGCAGACCCCAGGTTGAACCAAAGCATCACACTTTTATGACAGTTTAAAGTGCAATGAAGCCTTATACTATGTTGCATTTTCATTCAAGTGCAATGTCGTGTTTTCACCCTAGCACACCATGTCACAAATACCCTACATTGGTGTTGGGTTCTTAAACGTGTAATCAGAAATCATTAATTACACACAGCCTCATCTTCTCCTCATTAGAACAAAAAAACAAGTATCGCCTGCTGTGCGAGATAACACCTTAGAAAGTTGTCTCAACAAATGACTTGATCTCCTCTGGGATTTCCTCCTTCCAGACGTACTGTCTACAGTGCTGACAACACTTCACAATTATCCGCAAATTCCCTTTCAAGTGTGTCAAGTGTATCAGCCGTGAAATATTGTCTGTCTGAGGGCACCAAGATCTTATTCAGTATATACAAGTCTGGAATCACACTGGTGGGGCCTATAATGTCGAAAAAATGTCTATCGGACAGAAGACCCTCCAAAGACATTCCAAAACGGGAGAACCCGAAGGAGACATTTTAAAAACTCAACTACATATTTTTAACCCGTGAAAGACATTTTGTTTACATCCTCTCTCAACACGTAAGGAAGGGACTCCCCTCGGAGACCATCCATTATTTAGAACAATAAGTACTCATTAAGTCGTTAGCGTCTTCCTGATAATTAATTGCTCCCCGCCCTCTGTGAAAGACAAGTACTTTTTGCTTTGTGCCTGCCCCCATGTAACGTCCTTGCTGCCCCAAGCGCCCAGTGATGCCGTAATGCCGCGGCCCGCCGGACTGCCCGTCTCCGAACTGCCACGGCTAGAGATCGCGTAACCAATGCTAAATGCCGCGGTAAAACCCTTACCTGTCCAGTAACTTACGGTAAAAAAATCCTCGGTCAACTTTGATCGTCGTTGGGACAAGGTGAAGACTTACTTTGTCACTTGGTCAGGCATAAACATCGGATACCGTGACGTTAACAGTGAAAGTGACTTAACGTTACGTTTGATAGCTGTGAACTGTAAATTTCGTTATGAAAATATGAGTAGATTTTTGTTGATGTTACGTTACATTTTATTGTTCACCAGGCTAACGAAACATTAATATTACGCCTGCCTGTCGACGTAAACAAATAAAAATCAACCGAAAACGCGGCAGATAAAACAGGGAAGTCCCGCTTGGACCACGCACGCAGCGCTGCGATTCATCATTTGTTTACCCTTCAGGACGGCTTGCTATGCAAATGACTTAGGCATGACGTCACCGCTCCGATTTTCCCCGACCCAATTGTCGGCAGTCCGAGGAAGAACCGATCTGCCTCAGATTTCCGACAATTCCCATATTTGGAAGTTGGAACACTCGGGAGGATTGTGCAGACGTCATCTTCTCCTGCAGGACCGTGGGAAGCGGCAAGATCAACCGAACATGCCCCGCCTCCCTGTCAAAATTGATTTATGGGCCCGCGAAAGGCCGGTCTGCGATCAAAAACCGGCGGGAAAACAGAGTGTGGTGAGGTTGAAAAAAGACCCGGGGCCTCCTTGAGTGAACGTTGTTGGTCTGATAAAAGCTCCTTGGTTAGAAATACCGTTTTAGCGACAAAGTGCCACACGAAATTACCCTTACAACATACTTAGATTTCAGCTCTTCTTTTGCTCTCGGTTTTAGCTGTACATGTGGAAAAAGATTTGGGCACAAGACGAACGATTTGCTATCTTTTCTACGTCCTCCTTTCTTATTAATCTGCGTGTTTCAACTCAGAAATGCTCCAGATGAAGTACTAGAATTAATGAGGTTATATGTTTATGTACTGTTTTATGTGTTAAAGTTGGAGACGCTAACAGCGCGCGCTGAGGAAAACAAAGGCCGTTTGAAAGCAAAGTGTAGCGAGTTTATTCAAATTATTGTGCATCACGTTTTCTTTTGTTATCGATAGCACTCATTGAATAACATATTTGAAAATACTACATGTACTATGTTTTTGTATAACATCGTAATATACATTTGTGACGGAGTATTAACAGCTTTTATTAACGCTTTTATACATACAGGTGCGTAGAATAGAAGTGCACAAGGAAGAATGCTGCAAGCCGACTTGTGTCTAGCCTCCGCCAGGCCCTTCCGACGTGGGTACGGGGATCGAGAAAAAAATCGGAAAGTTGGCCAGGGGAGTCAGTCCCCGCTAAGGATAATGGATTCCCCTCTGGAGCTGTGCGGCCGACCAACTCCTCTCGTAGCAAAACTCCCGGCCTGGCAAATTATTCTCCATGTAACAGCCAGCAGAGTTCTACCGAAGTTCTGCCGAAGTGTTTACGTCATTGAATTCTACCAAGGACGTGATATAACGTCCTTGGTTCTACAAGTACTTTGATGGTCGGGGTAGTCCTAACACTACATTATCGGCTGGGTGTATGTAAATCAAGACCAATTCGCACCCCAATGTTAATGTTTTTTTCACAAGTGAGTCGAAGATGGTTGAAAAGGGACAAATTATGAGCCGACTCCTTTCCCTCTTTCAACCTCCTTGGTTTTACCCTTTAGCAATAGCCAAATTAAATGCAAATCAGGGTGAAGTTTGTTCCCATTTGCGGCAGGGCATTTACAATTATCTTGCTTTCCACTTGGAGGTATTCAGTCCAAAAACATTATGCCGAATTGCATTTCAAGAACACGTGGTGTTTGTAATATATTTGTCAGTCGACTTCGCACTCTATATTACTTTTGAACCAATTTTTAATGCCATAGAAAATATCAAAGTTTCCGACTTTTCACTGGGGCCACTGTCAAGAGAGGGCCGGTGCACGCAGCTGGACTGGTACCCTCACGTCGTCAACGTAAACACCGTGATGATTGGCGTGGAACCGTGAACTGGATCATTTGTTTGGTTCTTCATGCTTATGCCTTGTACGTTTTGTTCATAACATTATGCACATATGGATTAGTTTTAAATTCCGTTTATTCCAATTCGAGATTGCAACATATTCCCAATGAGCTTTTATCAGGCCTTGATATTCCTAATTCGGCTATTGTGGACTGTGAAAAGTAGTCGACGACTGGAGGCTGACGGCTGGGTGTACCAACTACTTTGAAATAATCACATAAATTCTGATGATTCAGAAAGTTTCCTATGTCAAGCCATACCCCAAAATCCGCAGTTTCCTTTTTCTGTTTATCACAAACCTACCGTAGACCTGTAGTAGAATCGTTGTCCGATGCAGCTCAATCCAATAGGTGACTTACCTTAGTTCTTATAGATGTGTGTTGAAGAGTATCAAAATCATCGTTCGTGATGGAAATTTTGTTGTGTTTTGTAAATATTTTCCAGATTTATCGATATGATATATGTTAGAGGTTAGTGTGTGTGTATATTAGATATGTATTGTTATTCAAACATCAAAACGCGTTCCCAAGTACACCTTGGGCTTGTAGTACGTGAAACAACCAGAGGGGCGAGTAAGAACAGAAAGAAACAACATGCCCCCTACCCGGAATCGAACCGGGGTCGGCAGATCACAAATCACGAACGCTATCACCGTCGCCACAAAAGCACTAGTGCCGTTGGGCAAGGACGATAGGCAGTACTTAAACACCACTGTTACATACGTACGTACGAACGTAACATGTGTTAGTAAGTTGTTAGCAAAAGGCAAGTCAAACAACCTCCCTGGTCGAATGGATTTACAAAAAAAAAACAAAAAACAGAACAAACACTAACAAACAGAACTTGACC
Organism: Branchiostoma floridae; assembly: GCF_000003815.2. Lineage (NCBI taxonomy): Eukaryota > Metazoa > Chordata > Leptocardii > Amphioxiformes > Branchiostomatidae > Branchiostoma > Branchiostoma floridae. Next base: position 12,437,139 of record NC_049994.1, on the reverse strand, counting down.
AAAACAAAATGACAATCCTAAGGATAACACCCAACGGTATGAATAGCTTTTCTCCAAACGTCGTACCTGAAAAACAAAATGAAACATACGAGTTACCAGATGCAACTAATGCTATTTATCAATCTGGGGCCCTTTGCTAAAATATGGACTAAAATAATCAACTTGTGATACTGTAAAGATGTGTCTGTTCCAGGCGTTTTTGTAGACATGTTGTCTTATTCAATCTCGGAGGGTGTGAAACAATGGATCTGGATTTGGCGTTTGTTCCACACTTGAAACATTTCTAGACGCAAATCTAGAGGCAGACAGAGGTGTGTATTGTACTTGTAATCTTGTTTAATTAGATATTTGAGAATGAAAATAAGCACGCGATTTTTTCGACGTTTGGTTTTAAAATGTCGATATGATATCTAAATCTTCGTATTAACTGCAAGGTCATGTATAAACTGTCAAAAGTCTGTGAAATTGTCTTGTTGTGACATCCATCTTGGTTATTGTCATGCATAGTCACAACCGCGGGCCCCATTGTCTACAAGATGGAAATACGACGATGGTTGACTTTCCTCTTCTTCGGATCCCAAGCCAAAACAAGAAATCCGGTCAGACCAAAGGTCACTTTGACTTGAATTCGTAAATCATGGAGCGAATATACAAATTTTTGTTCGATCGTAATTCGCATTAAGAGATATTAAAAAAAAATAACACTTTTTCTTGGTTTCTGAACAGGTTTCGGACAAATCTACGAATTGTTTTCTTAGTTTTCAAACAGTTTTCTTACAAATTTACGATAGCGAATACGAGTAGTTCGTGCATCATTTAGAAGACAAATGACAATTCAGGCCTCTTTTCAACTTTCTTGCTACCACGGCGTACAGTGAAGAAAACTCGAAGGGTACCGGGAAAAAAATCTCTGTTTTAGACGTACATCGTATATGGAAATGTTGCCCACCGATTGAAGTTCGTATTGAACAAAATACTAGTATTTTTTAAATGATCTGAATGAAGAGGCTGTTACATGTACCAAGTCCTTGCATGTACATAGATACTTCAGTCACTGAGCCAGGCACGGGAGACAATGATGAATGTCGAAAAGTATTTGCACAACAAAGAAGGTCAAAGCAGTCCTTGGTCTTATCAAAACAAGTTGCTTTGTTTTTGTCTTCCTATGCATGACACTGGTTAGAACATGTTTGCGAATTAGCGCTAGAAGACCCTAGAAGAAGGTCGTGAAGATTGCATGCCCCACGACTCTGACCGTTGGAAATGGTTCTAACATACCGGCAACGGGAATTGTCTAGCCCCCACCAAGCCTTCATATGGGGGTACCGGGATTGTAGAATTTGGCAAAAAACAACAACGGGAAACTGGCCTGGGGCCTGAGTCAGTCCACGCAAATGTTAATGATATGTTTCCCCTCTACACGGCCGGCCACTCCTCTGATAACAACTCTCATAGAAACGCTAAAAAAAAACTTAGCACGGACGCCACTAGAACGTGAGATGGGTGATATTAGCCCTTGAAATATTTTTTTTAAATCCTATAAATTGCCAATCAAACATAAGACGTTTATATTTTTCAGAAACGTGAAATTAATACGTTGATAATAATAACGTGGAGAATTTTTAAACAGATACACAATGTTTTTCTTTATCGCATTACTCAATTTACTGATATTTCTGGCGCTAGCGCACGTGAGGTAGACTCAAGCCCGCTGCCAATCACGTCCTAGCAACCGCCGGTCCTATAGCAACCATCTCCGCTTTTCCCGCCTTTGTGTCGATCGGCGTGTCTGATGTTGTTTCAGAAGTGACGGCGAAAAGGTCCTCAGCAAGAATATTAACCTGATTTTATTTTCAACGGTGATATTATGCGTGAGAACTTGAATATGAGTAACTTAGTCTTCGATTTGATTAAAAGCAATGTTGTTTTTTTTTGCCTGACTGTACGTAACACTTGTTGTCCACGCCTGAGAGCAGCGCGGCTTTGTCCACGCCGTATGAGTGCCGTGCGGCGCTGGACTGACGAGGAAAAGTAGTTTGTCAACTTGACTGTTGAATGTCATATATTGTACCAAAATAAAGAGAAGAGACAAGATATTTGAAAGACATTCTTGTAACATTCAAAATACATTCAAAGGACTGTCACATTGTCATGCCGTGGGACGGTGTCAAACAGCCTGACGACATAACGCCCGGGTGAGTGGGACGCAGATGATGAGCTTTATTTCCAACGGCAAATACGGACAATATATTTCGGGAACACGGTAGATTTAATAGTTACTTGTACAGATATTTTACGGAAATGCAAAAAAAAGGACAGCCGCTCGGAGTATCACTCAACTTCGACGCCTAGGCAAGGCATGGCATGGCATGGCATGCAGGAAACGATCACCTGCGGATATTTTTGCATGACAACTCAGCAATCAGCGCTGCTCCCACAAAGGATATTGGAAAGACATTCTTGTAACATTCAAAATGAAACTGAAAAGGACAGTCACATTGTCGCATGTGGCATCAAAGGGCGAACATGGCATAACGTCTGGAGAGTGGGATTTTACCAAATACTTTGTAAGTCCAGTTTATAGTTTGGAAGTTTGTGTAACGCTCCGTTGCCTGCCGTGGCGGTCATTTTACACGGCCTAGTGGCTTCAGATCACGCACATGTTTAATAGGAAGGTGAAATGAGGACAGATCGCTCGGTGCCGTGTAGGGACACCGATCGCAAAGGAACGTCTCTCGCGGTGCGCGGTCACCAGCTAATAAATTGCCGCCCCTCCATTTTGACTGGGCCAGTCAGTCAGGCGGGCCGCTCGAAGCGTATTCAGGCTACTAACGGGGGCGTGATTTTCGTTAACATGCGAGTTTTCACAGTTTTTCTCCAGACATTTGGAAGACATTTTTCTGAACAATGGAAAAAACAACACACACGCCCTCCCAAAAAGACCCTGTAAAGACATTCTCGAACCCCAGAAAATACATTCTTGGAAAATGTCTCGAAAATATCCGGAAAAATCAGAATGTCTTTGGAGGGTTTTCTGTCCGATTGACATTATTTCGACATTATCGGGCCCACCAGTGTCACTGTTAATGCCAGCGCTTTGGAGTTATGACTGCGATTCTCTGAATGACAGGTTTTTTTAAACACCTTTCTGCAGTCAGTCTGTTTGTAGACTTTGTATAACATTTGCTTCGACATGTGTTCTTGGGGTGATGAAGACTTTTGAAAAGGTCGAAACCGGTAAATCGTTGTGTCTCAGCCGTCATCCTTCTGACGCCTTATGGACTATTTGCTTCTACATGTATCTGCGCTAACATTGGGAAATGTACTGTAAATGCATAATGAGATATTTACTTTAGTGGTATGTTTTTTGCGGTAGGAGGATATAGATGGTTTTGGCAGTGCTTCAGATTTGCAGTTTGAAACAATTTTGTTAGTCGAATTTGGGAGACATACTTGTGGTGTCATGAAATTGTGCTGACTGAGACAATATAATTTAAAAAAAACTGCAAGTTTCATGCTTTACTGTGTTCTTTTTCATCACTTAGACACTGTATAACATTTTCTTCTACATGTAACTGTGTTAATAGTCTGTTGGGAAAAGTCTTGTTCATGCATATATAGATATCTTAGTGGTATGTTTCTGGTGGTAGGAAGGGAAAGCAGGTTTTAGATATGTTTAAAATTTGCAGTTAAAGCAATTCTGTTTTTCCTATGAGAGCTATACTTTGTCTAGTAGTGTCATGGATTTGTGGTGACTGAGAAAATAAAAAAACTGTGCAAGTTTCAAGCTTTACCGTAGTATTTTTCATCAGTTAGCTCGAAGACAAATCTAATGCAGCAATTTCCTCTTGACCCGAAACTTGCATTGATTCATTATCAAATCAATAACGCAGACAATAACTCCGGCAGCGTGGCAACCTTTGATAAAGTTTATTACGTGTGGTGATAGTGCCTGGAGGTGTATTGGCATCTATGCGACACACAATATATGGCATCTGTTATACCAGTTATCGAGATAAAACCATGGCGTCAGACTCTGATAATCCGAGGGTTTCTGAAATGAGCTTTGTGGACTAGATTTTTAAGTTCTCACGCAATTCGTCAATGTAAAATGATATACCACAGCCCTTTAGCTATAAAGGCCAAATCCTGGGGTATCTGTTTTCACTAAACCTGTATGTGTCCCCCATTTTCTTCACGCGAAAGCAGTGACATGACCCGGTTACATTGGCAGTACTGCTGTGCTGAAATTACATTCCGCATGCAATATCGTATAACCCACCCCACTGTAACTGTGAAAATGGTGGGGAGAAGTAATGATTTGGGCCATATTGCAAGATGAGGGAGCTATAAAAACGGATGATGTGTACATGCTACAGGTCAAACTACGTTAAGGAGAAGGCATCATTCTCCGGATCTACCCGTCGCACGCTGGCCTTCCGAGGATCAATCGTACGACCCCTCTGCACCGTTATATGTCATTTATTTTACCCCTGTCCGAATCAATAAGGACACCTGATTGGTACAAACATTTTACTGTCGGAGCTTTCGACGCGGACGAACCCCGGGTGAACCTGTTTTGTCGGCTCAACTTCTCGCCGTCTGTCTCAAACTTGTGAGCAGGTATTAATGAGACTTTTATGGTTCAATAAAAATGTAGGCTGTTGGGGATATTATAGATTACGACTGTGACACTCTATTGTCTTTTCTGCCTATGAAAAATGAGGCTTCACAGATGAGATCAGGAATAAAGGAGGTAAGAAGTCCCAAAGGGGGTTTAAGGGCCTCATTTTTCTAAATACGGTGACAAGAAATGCATGTCTTTGTACACTTATCAAAATTAGGGACAAACGAAAGTAGACTTGGACAGCTAGATTTTACCTGTGGGAATTGCTGACTGATTGTGCACACTTCTTCAAACATTTTTTTCAAGCTCAAATACCACAACAGTTTTACATCAATTCTTCATGTTAACATATCATCAATCTGAGCAAGACCTTTTGTAATATTTTTGATGTCCTAACAGCAAAATCACTTTATTTAGTTATAAGCCTCAGATGTCAAACCTCTGAAGTTACAAAACTCATCACACGTATTGAGTAGAGAAGGGGTGGCCCGGTGCCTTTGGCTTTACAAGTGAGACACAGCAAGCGTCATGCACTGTCAGAAATTAAAAACAAAAGTTTTAAGTTTGACTAAAGAGAGAAACCTGGAATGACTGGCTATAACAATACGTACCTCTAGCATGACACAACATATGTGATAGACACACTGTGAGATGGCGTCGGGAGTGCCTGAGACAGTCACCGCTCTCTCTGTGGAGTTGGGCAGCATGTCCCCAGCTACCTGGATAGATGCTCCTGTCACCTGCAGCAAAACAAACCTCGTCTTTGTCTTTCACTTGACTTTGGAGCACTACAATTCATATTTCAAGCCAATGGCACTATGTAAAAAGCAGTTGACATTGAAACCTAAATTTCTCCAGTCAAAGGACTCTAGTTTCAGAAACAAAAGGCTCTTGAATTTTTAACATGACTATTAACAGAGTTAGTCACTTCCAGACTCATGCCCTGCAAGGTAGTTTACATGAGTTGTAAAATGCATTCACAGCTGTTGTCTTAGCCCAGTCGGATAGCCCTACAACTGTACGTTTAATAGGGTTAACTCTATTGGCACCCTTGGAAATGTGACTGAGGCAAAAGACTTGGCAAGATAAAACTGGTTCATTATAGTTAAAATCTGGATCACCAACCTCTCGGATCTCTTTAATCTTGGAACCCCCTTTCCCGATCAGCGATCCACACTGACTTGCGGGAACGATGAGTCGCAATGTGACTGGCGGTACTGGAACAGAACTGTTCACATGGGCTGCCTTCATATCCTGTGGTCAACGGGAAAACATCATTTACTCATCACAGATAGAGTACCGTTTGCAAAAGAGCAAAAAGATGATAAACTACAGTCAAACCTATCATGGAAGCCCATCTGTGTTGGTAGCAATCATAGTATGATGCTTAAACTTTCTTCCAACACAAAGGTATACACGGATCAAAATTTCTTGCCACTCTTGCCTTCTTCGGGATCAATACTGATGACAGTCAAACCTGTACACTGTACAAGTGACTATCTCTACAATCAACTGGCCAATGTGACCATTTTTGGGTGGTCCTTTACTGTTACATGATTTTTTCCTGTTGACATAAGCATTAATATAGATCAGATTTTATCAGTCCAGAGTGGGTTACTGTGCAGTACACGTTCTGACTGCACAGATAAAGACTTCCCAACCAATTTGTAATAAACTTGTACCACAAAACCAACAGAAATAAAAGTTTCTACAAATTGCGTAGCCAATCTATTCCCTTTTATGGAGCTGCCCTTGCACATGAACCTGTAGTTTAGCACTTCTAACCTTCAAACCACAGTCAAGCCCACAAGGTCACTCAAGGTTAAATGGCTGTTTCAAGCACAAGTCATAAAATATTTATCGCCAGACAATGGAGCTAGCTTGACGTGACAAGCTGCTTCTTTCATTGTCAACTCTTGATGATTCTTCAATAGGACAGTTTCTTATCATGAATGTCAACATCGTTCCAACACGAGTTCAACAATCTTATGTGATATTTGTAAAAGAAAATGTGGTACAGGTCACCCCAAAAGCATGTCAAGTTCAAATGGTTACCTTTATACATGCTCTTTTCAGCTTACAATAGAAGATAAGCATCACTGCGACTAGATTGAGATATAGTAATGATAATGGCAATGGTAAATGTGCCACAAAACCACTAAACACAATCACTGTCATGAGCATTATGCTGATGGCAAAACCAATTAGGGACTGCTCGTGGTGACAATGACCATACATGTACATGGAGAAATTCTAGGAAATACAAATCTACTAACATGTTTTACAGATTTCGAGTGAATCATATTTGAACGAAGAATCCTCTACAAGGACAATCAAGTTCATGTATAAAGAGGAGGTATTGTTTTTCAGTGGGTCTGTATGTTTGACTGTGTTTCTGCATGTTTTGCATTTCTGCATTGTTACCTAAGGAGCTATGGATGGATCGTAACGATATTTGGTATGTGGGTAGGTATTGGGACAGTCAAAGTCAAGATCAATGTATGGGCTGCCTGGTAGCTGTCCTTAGTACTGAAGCTGAAGTTTTAGCTTTTGAATCTTTTGTACTGGACATGCTGTGCTCTTGTTAATCATGTACTGTATGTATGTGGTCACAACATCAGCTTGTTTGCTGCCTAGTGTATACACTGTATTGTCCCTGTTGCAGTTCGAATAAAGTCAAAGTAGGAAAATAATAATAAGTCATGAATAAAAAGAAACATACATGTACCTCTTCAAACTTCTTGCCTATCATATTGAAGGCCTTTAGGATATTTTCTGTGGATCCTGTGATGGTGACGATGCGCTCGGGGGACGAGCCGTCTGAGATATTGATGCGGGCGCCGCTCTGCAGAGAAGACACAAAACGCACAACATGGAATGATAGAAGGAAAGAGAGGGGCAAGAGAGAAGACAGCTCTGGGGGCATTGCGTGGGATGGGTGGGGAGAGGACGTGCAATCAATTCAATACAGCCATGATCTTTCCTATCAACCAATCAGGGCTGTCTCCAGATTTAAATTTTCAACTGTCAAACTCATTGTTTGGGAGCCCATGTTGTTAATTTTTGTCCTTATCTGTTTTTGCAATCATAGCAGTTCAATCAATCCTTACTGCTGGATACTACAATATTTATTCAGACGTTTTCAGTTTTTTTGTAGTTTCCATCATTCAACTTCTATAGTACAATTTTCCTGGATGACTAATCTGCGAAAACACATGTGGAAGTTAACGAAAACACATTTTCATCAATTTCATGTCATGTAACTTTTTGGGATGGACAAGGTGAAATTTATTTCTTTTCCAACAAGCAAATTTCCACTCCTGGAGACAGACCTGTAATCAACTTTCTTTTTCCTTTCATCAACATAGCAAACCTATACTTTTCAGCTATTTCAGTCCCCTGCACGAAATAGGCTCATAACTGATATATCGCGGTCACTATGACAACCCTTCATATAACCCCTACTTAATTCCATATGCCGCTACGTACAACTCTAAGTGTCATGGCAACAGCCAATCTGATCGGATACAGGCCATTAAGTAAATAGTGGGAGAGAAGGGCTCTTGGCTCTATGCTGGGGAAAATTGCTTTCAATCCATAATGGCCAAGCACTTTATCAGTGTCAATAGCCAAGATCCAAAGTGTTCATTTGGGTACATGCCAGTCATACATTCGGTCTTTTCTTAAGAACCCAATTAGCTGAAAAGGCAATTTTTCCAATTTGCTAAAGAGAGGCCATTCCCAAGAGGGATTTTTTTTTATCATGGGGAGATACCGTAAATGGCTTAAGTTTGCGGTGATTCTATTTTGCAGGAGAAAATGTGCACGGTGGTTTTTAGCCCGCAATTGAAACAAGTGGGTAGGTGTGCAGAAGATGAATGCTGTGAAAACTTCCACACTTACAGTGGCTCAAATCATGAATCGTCCATAGTGATTTTAAGTTTGCGTGTTTCATCTGCAGTTTTCTTAAATCACACAGTGAAAGTATGCTCTGACTTTCCATTTTGTTACTACAGTTGTTTCACCTGCAAACTTAAAACACAGCAATCGCCTTCTTTCCCCTTCTACTGCAAAATTAGACCCTGCAAATTGAATTTACAGAACCATATCTCATCTATCACCCTCATGAACATACCAAAATCTTAAGAATAAATTTTTCTCTTCTCTTCACTACCGGTATTTCACAATTTTTCCACAGTACCAATGGGACTTTGCAAAGCAGTGAACACTGATATTTTCCAACAATTGATCAAGTGTACTTTTTTGTCTGTTAGGATTTTTCACATTCATAAACTTGTACATGTAAGTCTGTTGAGAACCCATCATTGTGTTTGCTATAACATCATTCTCAATGAGTTTGCTATAACATCATAATGTTATATTAGGACTGTATACCTACCTCCTCGCGGAACCTTTTTATAGTATCTCCTTTTTTTCCAATGATGCTGCCGACATCCTGAAACACACAGAGGAAGACATGATTAATGTGGGGTTACGAGATTCAAATATGTCTGACTTTTAAAGATGACAACTTAACACATGAGCCCTCTGAAAATGGCATCCACTTGTGTCTAGCCGTTGCCAGGAAACTAATGGATGTAACATGGGAGTTTTTATTCCTCTGCCTTTTCCGTAATCTTACGCAGCGAGCTGTGATTCCGTGGTGGCATTTCATCTGTATTATGGCAACATGGCAAATCACATCACTGACTGCTGGTTGTAGCGGAGCTTCTACATGGAACTCAGACATACTGTAAATGCAGAAATGTTCACGGTGGTTTATGTTTGTGGTTTTTGCGGTGGATAATTTACCGTGAACTTAAAACCCACTGTGAACATTTTTTCCATGGCTTTAAGAGACTACAGTGCATGGTGTTACCAAAATTAAAACTACTTCAAACAGTCCTTTTTCTCGCTACCGCAAAATTAAATCCCTGCAAACTTAAATGCATTTACAGTATTACAGCTGTGCTAAGCTTCATTCATGTCACAAATCATGCAACTTGGCTACTTCTTGCACCAATAACTCTGATTGTAACAGTGTTTCTTCATCAAAATCATTTTGTCTTGCATTCATGGGGGAATTTTATTGTGTTTTGTCTTGCATTCATGGGGGAATTTTATTGTGTTTTATCACGTATATGTCACAGGGGAGATTGGAATCCAGGGGGATTCGGAATCCCCCTAGGGGAGATTGGAATTCTAATCTCCCCTAGGGGAAATTGGAATTCTTCTGTATTTCCAATCTCCCCTAGGGGCATTCCAGATTCCCTAGGGGACATTGGAATTCTTCTGTCATTCTACTGCAATTCCAATCTCCCCTAGGAGAATCAAGAATTCTCCTAGCTAAGGAGAGATTGGAATTCTACCAGAACTATACTCAAGGATGTTACACTATTGTCACTTTTACAATTATACTGCAGGATACCAAACTTGTGTCACTACAACGTTAACTACACTAAAGTCTGACTAGTGAAATGTACTGATCTGAATAGGTGTGAAACTGTAACATCTTGAAACTGTGATTGATATTTTGGCATTTTGGCACTTTGATCACTTTTCAGTTGTTACTGTTCTTCCAAAGTTGCGAAATGATTCTATGTCAATGTTAACTACACTGAAGTCTGACTGTTGAAATGTACTCAATAGCTGTTAATTTTGCTAAAGTATGGAGTCACTAACTTATAATGGCATATGCAAATGTGCTAATTTACATATTGGTTTCATTTGCATACCATTATATAATTATGAGTTAGTGACTCAAATGATTCAGTCTACATTCCAAAACAATTTCATCCATTCTGATTATTGGTAACATCAAAGATTGTCCTGGTAGAATTCTGGATTCTCCTCTATTACTAAATGTTTGAAAATATGGTGTTTAATGAGCTATAGTATAGGATAATGTGCTATTGTACACTATAGAGAAGTATTCTTAACCTTAGATTTTCAGCAAAAATGATAAGTGTTAGATATAAAGCATAAGATATGATGATTTATTCTTAGAAATAATTATAAATCCTTTGTTGCATTGTTTGAAACTTTGAATCCATTCATGGTAGATTCAAAGATTATCCTGGTAGAATTCCAATCTCTCCTAGGAGAGATTGGAATCCCAGTAGAACTCCAGAAGGATTCTAATCTCCCCTAGGGGAGATTGGAATTCCAATCTCCCCTAGGAGGATTCCAGATTCTCCTAGGGGAGATTGGAATTCTGATCTCCCCTAGGGGAGATTGGAATTCCAATCTCCCCTAGGAGGATTCCGAATCCTCCTGGATTCCAATCTGCCCTGTGACATATACATGAATGCCTTAGTTTGAGTGCAGACATCAACAATGATTGTAATCAATGAGTAATTCAGGCAATATTGATTTTATTGATGTCCCTGTTTATATCATTGGAAAATGAAATCTGAATCAGGCTAGAGGCAAACCAACAATAATTTTCGGCGTGATAATCTAAAGAATACAACTGGAGAGTCACATAAAAAAAAGCACATTGTTAAGAATTTCGAGAGGAAATAAAGTCAAAAGGGAAAAGAAATAGCAAAACCTTTTGGCTTAAATTAAACAAAAGAAGTTTGTACCAACACCTTCATGCAAGCGTTTTCAAGAAGCGCAGCCTTATACTGTTTTTTCCCATCTATCAAACCCAAGCCCATCTCCTGATGTGACTTGACCTGATTCTGACAGTTCCCATGTTTGACATTTTGGGACCATCAATTTTGTCCCTCATTAGCAACAAGATTGTCATTAGCTTCAATCAAGAATTTCAAATGATGGAATGACAGGTGCTTGTCAATACACAGAAGGGATGTCTCTAACTTACCCAGACCTCTGTTCCTACTTGTTGGGTCGGACAAAAATTCACCACTTCTATCCAAAAAATCTGAACTTGACATATGTTGTTGCAAGCTTAAATAGATAGAAAATCACCAACATGGACTCTTTAAACAATGAGTAGGATGGAAATGAATTCAAACCTGGAGACTAAAGTATAATACCTGGTAGATTGGTATGATTCTGATATGTTCAAACATAAGATATGTCTTCAAGTAATGGGCTTAATTTGCCGAAATCTGTTCTACTGTTTCCCATTTGATAAAACTAAGTAACCAATAAAACATGTTGTTGATAAGAAGGGCCATCTGGTTTCCATTCCTTAAGTTCAGACTGAGTCAACTGGAAACTCAGCACTTTTTGAGGGACACACTTTTACCTAGATTGAGGATAACTATTAACATATGACAGCAAGCCATGTTACAATTTTCTCATAATTCATCAAGAACAACTTGCACTCTAGTTGATAAAGCTGATATCTTGCAAAACTTGAGTTGAGTGTCCTACAACTACATGTAGACCATTAAAAGGATGACATCTAAGAATTGTGATATGAAAAACATTGTTGAGTTTGTCTAGACTATACTTGTTTTATTTCAGAAAAGGGAAAAGATCGTGTTGATGGAATGTAACATGATTTTTTCCTTACATGTCATTATAAGTATACAACTTAATGCATTCGGCCTCTGCTGGGCAATGATTTAAAGTTCATTGCCATTGGTAATTCTTTGCTAAAAGTCAGTAGCTGTTTGGGTTTTCCTTTGACAATGATAGACACTTATTAATGACACTTAGAACACATTCTTGGACATTGCTGTCAAATTGCTTTTAAGCCTATATGACAGTTATGATGATGAATGTTTGAACCTTTTGACTCCCAACTCCAGCAAAGTGTCAAGCAGACATGTTAAAACCCCTAGTGTAGATTTTATCAATGGACACTTCAGCTGCCTGAATAAAAGATATTTTTGTTTTACTTCTAAAGCTTGCTCATGTAAAGTGCATATCCCGAGGATTTGACATATCTTTTTCACCTTTACAGGATACATGTAAAGTAGAAGCCAGTTAATTGCACAATGGATAACTGCACACTTCTGTTAACTGCACAGAAGCCCAAAGTCCTGTAGTGTTGCAGTCCAGCTGAATAATTTCGCTTTGTTGCACAATCAGGATAATTGCACGAAATGTGCTAGCAGCAAATGGGCAGTGCAATTAAACGGCTTCTACTGTATATGAGTAATGGAAAAGAATACTGCCAACTTTAAAATCCATGGTTCGGTTTACAATACATAATTCATGTGGGGAAAAAAAGGCTACTACTCTCAGTGTCTTACAAATGTGCAAAATGATATGGTGTGTGCACAAGAGGGAACGCACAGGGCTCTAAATGTCACAGTTTCCAATGATCCGGATGGAAAGACGGGCCGTACCGCCACATGGTAAGTAACCTTCACACGAACAAACGTTACCAACCGAGAAAATGTCAGCGGACACATCTTGAAACACTGAAGCCCTCCCCTTTAAACCTGTTTATTGAACTAGACTGAAAGTGTTTTTACTTTCAGCTTGGTTCACTCAGCCTTCCATCTTGGTTTACGCCAGTCTCTTCTCAGTCTTATTCATCATGACAGCTGAAAATCAATAGTATCCCTGCCAATGTCAACTACAGAGCAACATGGCCTTTCTTCCGTCCGGAAACCCCACCTTTCACCATCATGCTGAAAGGTGGGGTTTCGGGACGGAAGAAAACCCTCTGAATCCGACTTCTGTCTTGATCATTAAATTTACAGGTAAGTTACATCTGTCTTTTTTGGGCTACCACAAATTCAAGGAAGTCAGGAAATTTCAAACAAGAAAGGTCTCTGGTCGAGACTAGACTGGTAACTAGGGCTGGGTACCGGTACAGAAAATTCAGGTCCAGGTCCGGTTCAGGTCCAGAGGATTAGGTCCAGGCCCGGACCTGAACCTGATTACAGTAGAACAGCAGTACTATGTCATGCATATGAAATTTTGGAGAGATAGATTCAAACACAGGTCTCTATGAGTGTGTAGCTGTAGATGGGAATGATAGCTATCTATACTCAAACAACTAATAAGCAGGAAGGAAACGGATATGTTTTAAATACTGGTTCTTTTGCCTGAATCAAAATGATCTCGTTTGTTTTGCTGCGCGGCGATCGGCAGGTGTTGTTGTCGTTGTATGGTGGATTTTGGCTATTCAAGCTCAAGGAAATGGGCACAACGGAGCGACAAATATATAGGTAACTTGATTTGCGGTTTACTTGGTTGTCATTTTTGTTCCCAAGTTAGGCAAGTGTAAATTTACGCCAGTGCAAGTATATACATGTGTCGCATCACTCGCCACTTATTAAAGCTGTAGGCTAGCCACTGTTGACACTTACTCAAAACTAAGTACCTTAACTGACATCTCCGTCTATTGATACATCCTTTAACCGTTTTAACTTCGAGATATTACTTACAGCTACATGTAGCAGCTCTGTTTGGTCGTAATATATTATTAGTCTTGATCTTGGACCGAAGATCGCCAGTAGCAATAGTCTGTTACTGACGTGAATTTTCGAATCGGTCCAACATCCGGTCCACGGATTTTTTTCAGGTCCGGTTTTTTCGGACCGGTCCAAGAAGAAAAACCAGTTTTGTACCGGTACACTGTACCGATACCCAGCCCTACTGGTAACCATTCTCCATGTAGTGGTGATTTACCAGCCCCAATCCTTTTTTGACAGCCTATCTTTTCCACCAACCTTTTATTACTAATGTCCAGTAGTAATTGAAATATAGCAAAATAGCAATTACTTTTAAGTAGCTGGATATGATGTTGAAAAGTTGCTTGAGTAATTGCATACGTAGTATGATAGACAATGAAAAAGGAGGCAAAAAATGTTCCAAACTTCCCCCTTCAAAATTCTAAAATGGAGCGCCCAACATTGCGGTGCTGACAGCTATCCCTAATATGATAGTCCTACCTCTAATTCTGGTTTACTGTGGAAAATACTTAAGGAATGGTAAGTCCAGATTGGGTCTGACATCTGACCTTTCGTGGCCCTCTTCCCTCTATTCATCACTGTCAAGGTTTATGTATAGCTATCCAAATGAGGGGCATGCCTGTCCTGCTCTCTTAAAAACACATATGGGCAAAATTAAATAAACAGTTGAACTGCATTCCTGAGTATGTCTTTGGTGCAGAGGTACAGAACTAGAAGAGTATAGATCACACTACTTGAGTTACTTCCCGAACAAAGTTGACGGTACAATATTACCGGCACTGCCCCTAGCTCTTCCATCACAAAGAAAAACCCGTACTGGCCGCACATACCTGGTATGACAAATTAACGAAAGATTGATAAAAAAACTTTTGAAAAACAATGGAAAAAAAAAGGAATATTTGACAGAGATACGACTTAAGCAACCACATATTTCATATCTATTACTGTATTAGAAATAGAAATAGAATGTATTGTAGGTGTTCAGTATAATTTCATTATCCTATCGCCAATGCTGTTATCAATTTTATGGCATTATCAGTTTATCTTTTCACTTTCCTCCTAGTTTTCCCCATGTCCTACTCTCTCCATCCATCCTGACTTGTGGGTAGTTAGACCACATATTTCATCACAGCAGACTCCCCTGAGCCCAGGCACTGATTACTACAAGAGCCTGCACATTGCTGGGGCAGAGGTCCTGTTGCCAGGAGCCTTGTCCAAGTCCACAGCTGATTGAGTTAGCACATGTTCAACTGGCTGGTGCAATACGGGTGCATTGAATGAACACAAAAGGCAGGAAATCCTCTAGTTTGTGTTTGAATATAATTGAGAAGCAGGTTGATGTGAATGATATTGTGGTATGCAAAAATTGATATAGAAAATTTGAACAAAGTTTATTACCGACACCCCAACTGGGCCCAAGTAAAAACTTGAGAAAATAAAAATATATCAGAATTTTTATACACCCCTTGGCTATAGAAAAAAGTATAATCTTTCTTCATGCTATAAAAAAATTGTGCTTTCACTTTGATATATTTGAGATACAGGTTGATGTGGATCATATTGTGCTATGCCAAAATTGCAATCAAAAACTTAAGTTACAAAGATTATTACCCACTGACCCCAAAAATAACCTTAAGAAAATAAAAATATACCAGCATTTTCATATACCACATCTTTCTTCATGCAATGAAACATCAGCAGGCGTTCATTTTGTTCTTTATTAGCAAGCTGAGTGACAAATTGATGCAACTGAAACAGCAGCATATGATGATACACTAGAGTCAGGGTATCTTTTTTCATAATAAAGTATGAAATCTAATTTCTCCATCCATAACAATTGTTTAAATGCCAAAACATATGTATGGTGGAATTTTGTACAGGAAATAATTTGAGTAAAAAAAGAAATGTATCAGGAAAAAAATTAAATCAGGAAAAAAATTGAATGATTTCAGAATAATACAAAAAATATATGTAGTACCTGTGTAAGCAGGCTGGAATACATCCGTGGCCAAAGTATACCCAGGTATATTCTGACCAGGGGTACCTGTGTATGATTTCCAGCAACCTTTTTGCTTCACGGTGGCCTCCCTAGCTACTCTACACTTTGACAATGTCTTGTTTCAAGTGTCAATATTTTGGCACTTAGTTTCTTGTTTACACCTAACATGTCTTGAGTTTAAAAGCGTCTGTGATACATGTCGCTCTTGGAAAGCAGAACAACGCCTTCCTTGGCTCTGCCTGTATTTCTTATCTTTCCAAACCAGCATGGACGGCTATACAAACATGTACAACATACCAGCAGATCAGACCACACGCCCAAAGGGTAAATATGACTTTTCTTCCTCCTCTTGAACAATGTCCATACATTAAGTTTCAATTTAGGGAATCAAATCTGTTTGCTGAAGCCATAGACATTTCATTCTTAACACAATCTTGATCACAATCGTGTTTGAGTCACGGATAGATGCTTATCTATGTTATCTTTTTAGTACAGTCATCAAAATGTATAGTAATACTCAGCAATTTTTGCACATACCTTTCAGCTTAGAGATCATCTTGCATAAGTGTTAATACCTTAAGAACACCACTTCTATCCCATTAATAAGTGTCCTTCATACTGTTTTACACCTAAAAGCTAAACTGCAGATATTTGATCTTCCCTTTCAATTGCGATCTATTTCATTTCATAGTGCAGTAGATGAACCACTCAGAAGTACTTGTATACATATTACCCTTCTCACTTCACTTAACCCCACAAATATTGAAGTATCTTTCAAAAAGTTTTTAACCAACAGTTGGACCTCTATCCTTGAACAAGTCTTTTATCCAATTTCTAATTCCAAGGAGGGGTCACCTGAGGGTAATGTCCTGTGTTGTAGGACACCACACCTGAGGCTAACCCTACATCATGTACCCACTCCACCTGACACACAGCTCACAAGAAGCATCACGAAGGGCCTGAGGGGTCAGTTTGTACAGAATAGTGGTATTCTTTGTTCAGTTTACAGTCAACATTACCTGTGTGGGGGACAACATGCTAATGTTTACATCACTTGGCGCCAAGGCTGTCTATAGCTTAGATTTCTTTTCCGTCTCTTTTCTGTCTCACTGATTGTTAGGGGACCAATGTTGTTAATTTTTATATAGTTTAATCTGTCATTTGAAACTTACGAAAACACATTTTGATCAATTTAACAAAAAAAATCTAGCCATGGTGTTATTTGTACAAATTTTCTTCTTGCCAATATTTCTTGTCTGCCTTCTCCTGTTTTTCTATAGGGCACATTTTATTCTTTGACATCTCCAGTTTTACACATATGCAGGTTAGTGCAGGTAGAACAATATGCTTGCAGACAAAAATAGGGACTCTGTGCAAAACAATACCTCTATTTTCATGTATGTGATAATCAAATTCTCCTTTTCCATCAAAGTTTTACAGATATTTTTGGTTTGGTGAATGCAATTTTACATGTCACCAACGCAGGTATGCAGGTATGCCCTGCCACCAGAACACCAGACAAATCAGTGTAAGGTAATCAGGGCTCGAAATACCACCTGCATTATGCAGGTTTGTGCAGGTGAAATTGGAGCTGTGCAGGCATTTCTGGTGTCTACCTGCATGTCCTATGTATATGGATTGTAATTATGTAGGTGTGCATGAATCGTTATTGCTTTGACTGTTACGACCTATGAAGCATAAAAGAAATAATGGCAACTGCTCCTTGAACAATTGTAGTATGATCCATACTCTTCCTAAATTCAGAATGGTGCAGGTAAAATTTGTCTGGTGCAAGTAATTTCTAGCCCTGGTAATGCATGTACCGTGGATGGAATGATGCCCCAATAGGGTTTTCTCCATACTGTAAATGCGTTTATGTTCGCGGGGATTTCATTTCGCGGTAGCAGGAAAAGGGACTTTTCTCTGTGGTTTAAGTTCGCGGTAGCACCATGCATTGTAGTCTCTTACTGCCATGGAAAATTGTTCGGGGAAAAGTGGCCACCACAAAAACTGCGAACATTAAACCACCAAGAAAGTTTCTGCATTTACAGTAACGCATCTACCATGGACGGAGTGATGCCCCAATAGGGTTTTCTCTATACCATATTGTGGGAGGTTCAGACCCATTGACAGTGACACATTAGGTTTATTACCCTTCTACCTGAGTAACTCATCTGTCATGCTACTGTCAACCCTCCACAAAGGGCCTTACATATATTTAAGATAATAATTTCCATTCACCAGGGTTTAGCAATGAGCTATCATCCTTTCTTATGTAGCTTGGGGGTAGTGACTGGAAATGTCTGTGAAATTCGGGGGTACTGTAGTGACATTTTTGACTGAAAATGTCTGTGATATTTTGTAATGACTGGAAATGTCTGTGAAATTTTGGGGTAGAGACTGGAAATGTCTTTGAAATATGGGGGTAGGACATTAGAAATGTCTGTGAAATTTGGGGGGTAGGACATTGGAAATGTCTGTGAAATTTGGGGGTACAGTAGTTGGAAATGTCTGAAATTTGGGGGTACAGTAGTGACTGGAAATGTCTGAAAAATTTTCTTCTGAAAGAGAATCACTGTTACTCATCAAATATTTGAAGGAGCAACTGTTATGAAAAATACATGGTTACTTGACTTTAATCAATGTGATACAATCAGCATAGTATATCAAAGTTGATTTTACACGGCTGCTTATAATAAGTTCTTTGATGTAGAGATGAAAAAGCTGTTGCTTCCCTTCTAAAATTGCCAAACATCTACCATGAATTAATGCAGTGTGGAGCGTACAATAATACCTTTCATAATCTGCACGTATAATTTGTTATAACTGGAATAAATTGATCTACTGCTGAGCAAATCTGGCATGCACGTAATCCCTTTCCCCTAGTTAATCTAACATTTCCCTTTTCTTACCACCTTGCTTATATCAAAGCTATTATTCTTGTCAGGTTGCAATGTTTCTTTTAGCTGTTAGCATGATACTCAATTTTACTCAAAACATAAATGCTATACAAAATTACCATGTACATAGCTGATGTGTATAATTCTATACATGTACAGAAACATCAATAGAGACTTGTGACGTGTGTCACAAAACCGTGTTAGACGTCTTAAGTTTCGCACAGATATGAAGGATGTATCTAATTTCATCTTGTGTGGCATCATGCATATCAAATCACTTGTCAAGTCACAGGTGCCCATAAACTAATTACCAAGCGGCTCGGAAGAAATTTCTTGTGAACCTGGCAACTACGGTTTAAATTAAAGATCTTAGATTTGGCAGAGAAGCACTGTTCTAATTTCATTTTTGACAACAGGGTAATAGCATCAGTGC
Organism: Branchiostoma floridae; assembly: GCF_000003815.2. Taxonomy (NCBI): domain Eukaryota; kingdom Metazoa; phylum Chordata; class Leptocardii; order Amphioxiformes; family Branchiostomatidae; genus Branchiostoma; species Branchiostoma floridae. Next base: position 12,417,833 of record NC_049994.1, on the reverse strand, counting down.
CAACACTACTTTGACTGGACAATGTCACGTACCCGTTGGGAGGATTGCCCAGACATATTTTCAGGACTATGTTAGGTATTATATTTTGTAACAGTAGACAATCCTGTAACCTAGCAACATGCATGTGAAGGGAAATAGTCTGTTTTCATGGAGGTAGTGGTCTATGTTTTGAATTACATAGAGGTTATGTTGCGGGGAGGGGGGTTGTTATGTGAACGACTGTTCTACAAACCTTGCACATTTTTTAAAAGCTGGAAGCTTTCAAATGAACTGAAAATTCAATTTATAATCTGGTGATATCATAGTAAACCTAAGTGCTATTGAAAAAAAGTGATAAAAAGTGTGGAAGACAACAGCTTGTTCCATGTACATTTTTATACGTATTTCAATCTTACATATACTACTGTGGTTGACATCAGATATAGAGTCAATACACAGTTTTTTTCTGTCATCTTTTTTCTTAAAGTTAAAGACTTTGCTTGGTGTAAGACTGTGATCATGAGACCACGTCTGTCCACTAGTCCTACTTCTAGATACAAAACTATGTTAGAACTGAAACAGCATCTCTTCTCCCAAACTAAGTCAGAAACATGATTGATACAAGCTCCACTCACAAATTAACTTAAAGAGTAAGGTGTAAGTGATGCCACAATAAATTACATATAACGTTTTTATAAAAGAATAAAAGTATTTACCTTTCCCTGCATGATGAGACGTATGGTGAGGGTCACCGAGGGGGCCTCACCCGGCACCTTGTTTTCTGTTGTCAAAGAGATGTCCATTTTACCAAAGAAGGTCAAAGGTCAAACGAAGAGGGATGAAAGTAGGAGATCAAAGAACCCTGCAGAAAAACATGGAGGAAAAAAATTTAATTTCAAAATCACAACATGAAAGTTTTTGTTTGTTAGAATTGTACACTGAAAGAAAAACATTCAACATGTGAAATCTTACTACTTATGAGTATAATACTAGTAGAATTGATTATAACTGATTCACATGAATGTACAATAACATAATATGCTCTGAAAAGTCACACTGTAGTACACTTAGTGGATCACTGCGAATGTATGATAGAACAGTGGACACATATCAAACCCAGTACAGTAGAGTCACGACCATCAAACACTGTACATAATACGATGGCACGACTTGCGACCAAAATAGCCTCCTTCAAAACCGACAAAAACAAACGTGATCCAACAGTCTGCGTCGTAAATCTATCCATCAAACAGAGACACACACCCTCTGCAAAGTCAATGCCAGCCCTGGCAGCCAAGCTTACCTACCACACATGGGCAAGAAGAGCCAAGTCAATAGGCCAGCATCTATGAATGAAGTGTACAGGAGAGGAAGATTACCTCATGCCTTAATGAGTAAAGTTGTGCTGCAGTCACAATGTCAACCTGCACCAAATATAGCGCCTGTTGAAGGAGCGATTTATCATGGACGTGTACACCCAGGGTGGTAGCTGTCATACACAGGTCCCCGACAGCCGTGACTTAGCCCTTCATATACAACAAACAGGACCGCTGAGGGACACCACATGTCAGTTAGAGGTGGGGCCAGTGACAAATGCTTACAAGTGGTCAAAAATAACCGGCTTTGGGACATTCTACGACAGATGCACCAAATTCATGGTGGTTCAAGTGACGACATGACACCCTCACCCTGACCCAGCCACAGCCAGAATCTGTGGCCAGAAATGTGATACTACTTTCACCCGACCCACGCACATGTAAGAGAAGTTGACGTTAACACCATCATCTTTTTTACCTCTAAAATTTGGACTGCAAATCAAAGATGATGATACAGCAAAGTATTGTCTACTCCATGTCACAATATATCATAACAATGTATCAATAAATCCAGCAACGACTTTGTTTCATGGCATTCGCAGCAGTACAGACTATATATACACACACGGAACATACACAGGGAACGCCCCAAATTCCAGAGAATCCAGCCGTAATGTTTTCAATGATACAGTAGACACACGCAGGGATGGGTCCGGGTAGTTCAAGTCAGTCGGACGACGAACCTGTCTCAGTCCCTCAGCGAGTAACCCACCGCTGCCATCGCGCCCAACCTATTAATATGTGCAAATACGGGGCGTCCTTTTCAAATTGAAAGACTCGAAGCCTAATCCCGGGAGAGGGAGGACCCCACCTCTGGGGTGAAGTGAGGAAATTAAATAAATGTGCATTAGCGGCCTTAGCGGAACAGAGGAATGGAATCGTTAATGAAATAGGGCCAATTTGCTCTGCCGAGATATTGATATATCGTCCAGGAACAAATTGAGGTCGCAGCGAAAGCAAGGCCCCCGCCATACGGAGATGGATTCAATTTCTATCGCTTTAATTTTATACATGAAATATGCTAAGGCAAGCGCACACAAAGAGGCACTTAGCGAAAATGAGTTAATTTGTAAGGGCATAAAAACGATCTATGAGTTGACGTCCCCAAGGGGTGGCGGTCCCCACCCTGCCCACCTGTTACCAGGACGTGGAATGCAGCGGGATATACGCGCCGATTCCAACCGATATCAAACATACCGTAATCCGCTTGTCCTTGGATATGACACACCCTTCCTACAACTTTCCTGTTTTAATTATACACAATATTGTTCCGTCTTACAGAGATGTCAATTAGTCAAACTCGTCATATACATGTAGACAAGTAGACCACGCTGTTACTAGTACGTGGAATCCAGTAGAATATACACCCTTATTCCAACCAATATCAAACATACGGTAATCCGCTTGTCCTTGGATATGACACACCCTTCCGACAACTTTCCTGTTTTAATTATACACAATATTGTTCCTTCTTGCATGGGTATCAATTAGTCAAACTCGTCATACACATGTAACAGACCACCTGTGAGCGTTCCCCAAATGTGGGATATGAACAGCTGTATCGTGTACACTTCAGAAGCGACAAATTAAAACATTTCCTGCAATTACCGTCATGCTGAGTGACAAGTTACAGATTTTATTGTTCATGAATTTTCAGCAATATCTTTTTTCTTGATCAAAATAAGATTCTGTGTCATAAAGTTTACATTATGAAGGAGTAGCATTTGCACAAATTTCCAAATATTACAACTAATTTGTATGTTCATTTCTTTCTAACTTTTTGGCAATATCTTTGTCCAGATTAAAATAAGATTCTGCATCATAAAGTTTATGAAGGACAGAAGGACAAGGAGTAGCATTTGCACAAATTTCCAAATATTACAACTAATCTGTATGTTCCAAATTAAGTCATTTAGGCACACTTTTTGGCAATATCTTTTCCCAGATTAGGATAAGATTTTGCATCGTAAAGTCTAAATGATGAAGGGGTAGTATTTCCCCAGATTTCCAAATATTATATGTAATCCTGCTATGTTCCATATCAGATCACTCATTTTCTGACTACTAATAAATGTATTACAATATACCGGATGGACGAGAGGTATTCAGGTATTCATAGTTCCAAATTATTCCAGATTAGGTAATAGATATTGTTGATTTTTCTTTTTATGTCCATGGCAACTAGAGGTATTTTGCAATGCTTGCATATCTGAACAGATTTGGTAACAGACATTAGTGCAAATTGCTCCTTCCATTCCTGTAATGCCATTTTTTGTTGTTCTACTACACCAAATGATATTCACACCAGCTGTTTATGTAAGTGCCACCTGGTTGAGAGAAAAAAAGAACATACCAGACAAACAATAAAAGTCCTTTCTCACAAAACTAGGCATACATTTGTAGAACTCACTCCCTTCCTTCATGACCTCATTGAAAAGTGACCTACAGGATGATTTGAGTTATTCTTGGTTAAAATATTTAAGTTATCTGTGATTGCATAAACCTTACAGGCACAAAGAAAACAGTCTACCATTACATGTGTATCCATGATGTACTTTTTAGTAAATTTGAAAACATGACTTTGCAAAACCAAGCCTCTAGAAGGGCTCTTATACCACTCCAACAATCCGACTCCTGGCACAATGGGTCTAATGAATCCCTCTCTCTGCTTCAGTACATAGCCTCCATCAGCCACAAAACCACTGCTGGACCAGAACATACAGAATGTGGAGTATTTAGGTGACACAGTTCCTCCAGCAGGGCTGTCACCAGGACCTGACACTCCGTCCTGGGACAGGCATTTGCTTGTGTCACCACATCCAAAAAATCTTCATGACATGAAATTAATGATTACAAATTTCTGTACCCTTAACGTGACAGATTCAACCATCAAAATTGACATCACAAGCTCAAAAAACAATGAGTTGCTAGAATGAAAAAATTCAAAACTAGAAACAGCCTCCACCCAGGAGTGAAAGAACCTCCTCCTCCACCGTCCCAGAATGCAATGTGCATAGCAGGACTCCAGGCTGGTGAATTGTTTGTAAATACTATATGTATTTATTAATAATCAGTGGCAAAGTAAACCATCAACAATAACTAGGCACCTTTCAACCTGCTGCTTTCACCTTATGGTACCTCAGCATTATCAGGCATGTACAGGAGTTGTAGAATTGTAGAATTTATAAAGGTTTCTGTTATCCAGTAAATGTTTGGTCAGCATTGCATCAGAATTTCATCTGTTACAAACAACAGGTATAGATGGGATATCATCCTTAAATACACGAACAAAACCATACCTTCTGTTAAAGTACTACCTCAACCCACAAGAAAAAAAAAGGAAAAGGAAAGTGATCTTGAAAACTGAAAATAAATAAATAAATCCAGTTTTGGCTCACGTAAGAGTCTTCCACTGGTGACAGAAAGGAAAGACGCTATGTACAGTATTTACAGCTCTTTATGGCAAGCACAATGAACAGTGGACCAGGGCTTAACTTCCTGTCCTAAGGACTACAACCCTTTCCGGCAGTGCGAGCAACACAGTCGGAATTGAACTCACAGCTTCTAGTTCCAAAGACAGGGCCAATAACAACTGGACTACGGCTCAACATCTTGACCTAAGAACTGCAACCCTTTCCGTTAGCGTGAGCAACATAGCCAGAATCAAACTCACGGCTTCTAGTTCCAGAGGCAGGGCCGATAACCACTGGACTAAGCAAGCTACCTATAAGAACTGCAACCCAAACCTCAGACAGCTGGCATGTTGGGCACATGTTGTGGTCTTCCCAGTGGGCTTTCTAACCTTCCACTGACCATAATACAGAACACATTCTTCATCCATCACCACAGTCTCATGTCTGCTGCAACTATTCCATTAAACAGTGTCTGGAGTTGGGAAGGTCAGGCCTCCACAGACAGATAAAACGTGCAAGTAATTTTCCTGCAGTCTTCTGCCAGACTCCGCGTAGCTTTGAGACATTTTGGAGGGATATAGCTTGGTAAATGCAGTCATACCATGCGCAACAGGTGCATTTGACATTCCAACTTTTCACAAAACTCATGGGAGAAGCCTGTCTAGTTCCATGAAATCAAAAAGCCATTGAAAGCTGCCCTTGACACATGATATAATCAAAGTTTGCAACTCATAAAAGTTTCAGACAGTGGCAGAAACAAATTTTAGAATCCATTTCTATCAAATACAACTCTTAGTTATCAAAAACTTTGCTATCAATTATTAAGGTATTACACAAGTGGTACAAATTCTCATTTCCGCCATCATCTTGCAGATTGATTGCCTTTGATGCAGTTCCCATCTTGTTTTATTTCGAAAACCTTTATTGGGATTGCCCTCTGAAAACATACGGAAGAGCCCTTAGATCTGTAAATGTACATCAGTGCTACTGTGAGCCCTCTAATGCACTACTCGTAGCCGGAGAGTTGATTCGCCGAATCTCTTCCACACTTAACAGTTATGAGGTGTAGAATTGGTCTATTCATATTCCTGCTGTAACCTTGCATGTTATGAGGACTCTTATACAGTGGATGAAGCGGACGACCTTTTCTAATAGCCCCTGGCGCCAGTGGAAGCTGAGAGGTCTTCCCATTCTTTACTTGTCTGTCCCTCGTAACCCCCTGCATGTTTTATATGGGCGCTGAACCTGCACACAGATGTAGGACCTCAGGCAGTTAAGACCAGGGTACACATGGACTTGAATGTTAAGGACCAGCAACTCAGTTGCCCGCTTGCTATCAAGGTTGTTGTCAAGGTTGTTGATTCTCCAACCATGTGGCTAACCATGCCAAGTTGATCCTCATTCCAACTTGTATATTGAAGTTTTGCATATCTAATCCTTTTCCTTTATAAGATGTATTTCTGTCTCTATATTTGAATAAGCAGCATCACAGGCTTATTTCCTGATGCACATTGAAGTATGATTTTGTGTGGTGAAAATTCCTATGAAGCACATGCTTACTTGCATATCTATTTGGATATATCCTGAATTTTTGCATGTTACATCCTTTTCTAAACACATTTTTGTCTTCATATTTGAGCAAATAAAACCACAAGCTTCATTCCTGATGCAAAAGAATGTATGATTCTGTATGGTAAAAACTCCTATAAAGCATATCCTTTCTTGTTCATCTATATACATATGATACTAATATCTTAATGACATGATGAAAGAAAAGCTTAACAGTAAGGCTGTGACTGTCTAAAACTGATGATATGAAAAGAAAATCTTCACAATTATAACAAGGTTCCAACACAATTCCCTCTAGACCTATGAAAATTTGCCTTCCTGTAGTCACTAATTAATGACAAGCCATCCATGTCAATTGGAAACACAGTACATAAAATTTCTCAATGCATCGTTAGTTTTTACTGCAAAGAACATCCCTTTATGAAGGAAACGATCTGTTAGGAATGTTAGAATAAACTCAGTAAGCTCCTCCGAACAATAATACAGATAAAATCAGGACATGCCGACTTCTGAAAATAAACAGAGCAATTAGAGAATGGAATAAACAAGTCTCTATCTTTCATTTGTTGACAGACAGAATCCTCCCCTGACTACATGACAAGAGAAATTGATGAGCAGTTATTATAAAAATAAAATCTCTTGGCCTATATACCCAGTTTGATACCAGACCATTTGGGCACCAGGAATGTTATGATGTCCATCCAGCCATGCACATACGTGCTAGTTACCAAATATGGGAAATATCTAGATCAAGATATGGTTTATAAGCAAGTATATAAATCAAGATGATCTTGTTGATATAACAACATTACATTCTCTTTCCTGTTTTACGGAATGGAAGGTTGACTATGGTAAACAAGACTGACCTTAGGTTTGGTATGTTTATATGACTGACCCAAACCAAGATGTAGTTATGCCACTCTAAAAGTCCAAGATGCAAAAAATGACCAAGTGACAGTTCTGGTGATGTTACCCCCCCAAAATAACATCTCTATAAAACATGCCATTCTAAATGTGTGCCATAATGTATTTTGCCGGCCAGTAGGTACCCAAATTATGAGTAATGGGGCTGTTTAACGTGCTCCTCCATTTTACGTCCCTCCTGGAACACGATTTCGTGGAAAGCTTCGTGAGGCTACAGCAATCTGCTCGTCCTTGGTTGGAAGTCTCCCATCCAAGAACTGTCTGGACCGTCGCGTTGCTTACCTTCCGAGATCGAGGGATTGGGTGTACCAATGCGCCCCGCGGCCATAGCATAATTGTTCGTTTCTCTGGTGGTAGTTGAAACTGTCATAAACGAAGCATTTTTGGAAGTACAGTGTACTGCAATATTGGACAAGCAATTTTCAAACCCCTCTCAGAGAGGCCAGTCTTTCCACACTAGGTGCCAGTGATTTGCTGACAGGTATCCTGACACGACCATCACTCACCACACAGACAACCACAGCCCTCTCCCCACACCACCAGATAACAGTAAACACATTAGGAACACTGTCTCCCCTACTTGTACACATAGTAGCCGGGTGTTAATGTGTAAAAGATGAAAGATTACCTGGACTGTTTTATCAGGGCATCAGCCATACATGTAGCTAGTATCTGCACATGGTCAAACCAGCCGCAGACAAATATTAGGTCACTGCATGGCTGGGACAAACTATTTACTCTCAAGGGGGGTTAAAGACATATTTTTTCATCCTGTATTTTAATTCCCTATGAATTGATACCACACAATGACTCACAAAATATTACGGAAGTGATAGTTTTGAAGCAGGTTTTCAAATTGTACTGAAAGAAAACGACAAAATGCTTTCTAATTTACAAGCTACAAGTGACCTACATACGGTTGACCAACCAGACAGAGAAGGGCTAAAATTAGGTGGTCAGTCCCCCCCCCCTTGTCTATCCACCTGTCCGCCAGCACTGACCCATCCATCATTGCTGCCTGACCACTTTATCCCCTGACCACCATAACAAGACGTGGAGCATCAAGGGATTTACAGTGCATAATGGGATGAACTGCCCTTATGGTTTGGTCACTGCAGTGTTGAATATTCCTGTAGTTTTGAATATTCCTGTATAATCTCTGTACAGAGACAGATGAAGAAAGGGATTTATAATATACAAAGAGAAATACTGCGCATATGGTTTGGTCACAGCAGTTTTGAATATTCCTACAATATAGAATATTCCTGCATCATTTCTGTACAGAGAGAGATGACCACAGGGATTTATAATATACAAAGAGAAATGCTACCCATCTGGTTTGGTCATGTCAGTTTTGAATATTCCTGTTTTTTCTGAAGAGAGAAATGACTACTCCATCGCCTGTCTACCAAAAGAAGAAAGAAATATCAAGGGGTTTATAACATTATAAAGAGTGATATAGTCCCCGTTGGCTACTGATAGTGGATATGGTTCTGCAATTTTGAATATTCCTGTATAATTTCTGCACTTATAGAGAATCCTATATTTCAGCTCGAGTAAACCTTATTTTGTCTCACAATCAGATTGAAATAAGGGTGAAGCTTCCAGCATCCCTAACAAATTCAATCACTGCACACAAATTCCAATCAAACAACATCAAATGCAGGTAAAGATGTATAAAATTTCTACTCATTCTCATTTAGCCAAAGTTATTACATGTACAACCAGGACAAAAGATATAAAAATAGAAGTTCTATTATGGTACGAAGGAAAGCCAATAAAAACTTTAAATCAACTTTGATCTTCATCTTCGAAATACCCTACCCACATACCAAATGTCACTTCAGTCTATCCAGACAGTCTTAAGTTATGTTGACTACAAATATCCAAGAATACAAATGCACACGGACAACAAGGCCCAAACTATACTAACCAAACTATAATGAAAATGAATTGTATCTCCCTTTGAAGAACACGAGCTCATGCATGTTGACTACAAATATCCAAGAAAACAAATGCACACAGACAACCAGGCCCAAGCTACTCTCTCCATTCTTTATAGAGGTAATGAAAATACATTTGTATCTCCCTTTGAAGAACATGAGCTCCTGCAGGTTTCCCATCTTTAAAGGTAGCCGTGGCAACAACCAAACATGCTCCCAACCACATTCTAATTTGGCAGGCGGACTACAAAAACAGTTTCTGTTTGAAACATTAGAGCCTGGGCTTGTAACCAAGCGCCCAGAGGGGCAGAGGATGTCAGCACTTTGAAATTCAATTCTAGCTGGGAGTAGTAGAAAACAGTAGGATTTCTATTTCTTTTAGATCCAAGGGGTCTGGGGTTCAGGTCCCCTCCCACATATTGGAGTGCTAGACCCCTATGTGCAAGTTTTATTGTGGTTTTAAATTCCTGACTTCTCTACCATGAATTCATGATGCTACAAAAATATCTCCTTTGTATGACTACAGAATTAGTTTCAACCACAAATATTCGAAACCTTGAAAATCTTCCTTTTACTTATACCATGAAATAAAAGCACTTGAGATATAAATCAATCTACATGTATGACTATGATAGTATGAAGGTAGAGTCTGTGTGCGTTGAAGTGTTTGTGTCCATATGTCATAACAGGTGCCACATAAAACCAACGCAAACATTTCTAAAGATATTCTATGAGTTAAATACATGAACACTCACTGTAAAAGAAAAATGTGCACTGTGTGCTCTTTACCTCTTAGTATAATAAGACTTATAACTTTAAGACCTTGAAGCAATAGACTGGAGACGTTACTACATTTCTGTTGTGGGTACTTCCATACTTTAAATCTATATTGGAAACAATTCAAACAGGGTTTAACATTTGACACACCGAGAGGAACATTGCTGCAAAACACTTAATATGTAGTACCGACGGTACTTGCACAAAACAGCCCCTGAGCACTTCAAGAGCCAGACCTGTGCCAAAGCTTCATCAACGATGCTTGAGAGCACTCTTAGACAGGTGGCAACAACAGTCTATTAATAACTACATGTAGAAGGTCCCATCTCCTACCACACAATCAGTAGCACAGACATTCGCGATTGAAGGCTTGGAGCAAAACTAACAACAAAGCTGCTCTGGCAAGATGCTACATGGACTAATTCTTCTAATGGACTGTCAAGAAATGTGGACTTTTCATCCTGCATTTTGACTAAAAAAGTATCAATTCATTAATATCACCTTACATATTCAGTAGGAATAGTAATACATGTGTACTGTAAAAATGACCATATTGCAGCTGAAATATGCCATATTCTGGATAACAGACAGACAGCAAAATCCAGATATCTGCAAGCTATCAGAGACCAGTAGGCATCTTAAAACAGCACACACACAAAAAGCATTTGAAAAGAAGGCTCAGCTTTTAAATACCCTTTGAAAGTATATGGCAGGTCTATCCTAACTTCAGATATCTACAGCAGGTTTTCGGTAAATCCCTAGACATATTTCTGTGGGACATTCAGGACCGATAACGCGACAGCAATCTGTAAAATCATAAAAGAATGATACTTGCCCCAAGCCAGTCATGTAAAACGTCTAGTTGATCCTAGGTGTGCCGTAAGCAAAGAAGCTCTTCAGTTGGCTACAAATAACAGCAATTTAACCATCAGCGTAAACAATTTGTCAAAAACGGCGCACACCGCGAGCTTTTAACATTCGCGGCACGTCACCCAAGTGCTTGTCGGCCGACTGGAACAATTACAAGACCCGGATTCTTCCCAACCTGGCATTAACGGGGAGGCCTGCTTAACAACCATTCACCATACTGCAAAGCAGTGGTAAATGGGGGAGTTCCAGCTCCAATTTTACACTGTTGGCACTCTGAAATTAAATCAGACGGTGTGACATTACAGGCACATCGCTACGGCAACTGCGAACGTTTTCAAAGGGCTGAGATTTGCACGGATTTCTGAGATTTGTGGATAGGTGTAAGGAAATGCTTACAGAAGACAATAGTGGAGATAGAGTTTCCTCTGTAGCTTTACACGTAGTGCATTAAAACACTTTACCTGAGCGTTTTGTAATCCTGTAAGTATGAATTTGTTGACATATGATAAGGAGCCTTAATCTTCGCAGGTAGATAGAAGATGATAAGTTACAGTAGCATTTAGAAAGCTGTTATTACATTTTCCTGGTAGAGAAAACATATTGTTTTTGTTGGTGTGTTCTTTTTAGTTCTTCTTCTGTCAGGAGCCAATCATAGCTTAGACCTTAGCATTAGGATATAAGCTGTAGATTGTAAATATTAGCAGTTCTATCTTACTCTCATGCACCTGATATTATAGGAAGAGCCTAATGGTATAGCATTGTGTGCCAGTAGCTTGACAAAGGGCTATAGAGAAAACATTTTGTATTTTCATGAAAATGTTGCCTTTCTAGCTGTTAACATCCTTTTCAATTTAGAGAGAAACAAGAACAAAGATATTTGAAAACTGTTCAACAAGAAGAAGTTTTTGTAACATTACAACATGATAGTTTGTCCCAAAATGTTATAAATACACCAAGTGCTTCAACTCCAGGCTAGGCTGTATCTTTTGTCACCTGACCAGCTGTTGTTGTGCATTATTTCAATGGACTCGTTCCAAAACACTCTCCTTGTAGGGCCACACACCACCGTCAGAAACACTTCTTTTGTCCGCGCGGTGTGCTCACCTGGGTGTTCCACTTGACCCAGGTGCTGCTCAAGCCCTTAAACTCCTGTTAACCTTAACTATCTGGAGAGGGAGGAACAAACTTAAAAGTAAAGGGGCTCGGTCTCGGATTTGGGCGGCAAATTTGAACATATTCTTGATAAAGAAAGAATCACTTTATTGACATTTACAGACAAAATTTTGGAAATTTGCATTACTAATTTCGTAAATGCAATATGACAAACATTTTTGGTGGTACCAGTAAATACAGGCTAGCTAGATGTTAGCAAAACCTACTTTCTGTGTTGTCCTAATTCTTCATAGTGCACCTTTAACTTTTGCTGGCTACAGTACAAGCCAGCTTCCCACTGGCATTCTCTTTCTTCTTCATACTTGTCATGTTGGCACTACTTCATTAGGCTCATTGCCATACTGGACAACTCAGATCAAAACCTTTGTGGCATAAGGAGTTTAGCTGGCCATTGGGGTGGCTCAGAACACTCCTTGGCCAGCTAAACTCCTGATGCCACAGGTAAATCTGCCTGGAGATTAGTATTTCTCACCTATTCACACATATAGCTCAATCTTCCTGAAGACAATGCAGGAGAAGACAATGAAGTTGTGATCACCTTGGAATTCTCATTGTCGTGATAATGTCTTTGTAATTGTCTATATTCATAGTGAAAGTGTTGCCACAAGTAGGTGATAATTGTTGGTCTTTTGTACATCTTTACAGGTGATCACAAAGACACAATGAGGTCATTATCAAGGAAAACCAAATCACATGGTTCTCCTGGCTGAAACATCAATCATGTGTGAATAGAGAGATTCACTACCTGGAAAAAGTAGACAGTATATACATGTATTCTATTTCATGTTTTAAATAATTATACTGTAATCTACTCTAAAAGATTATGGTTGAAACACAGTGTAGGGGCCCAAGTCTCAGTGTAGGCAGTACAAATCACAGCTTAGGGGCCCCCTTAGCCTGGATACCATACCCCAGCTCAATGTCTATTTCTATCACATGATAGACATTTTTGAGATCAGGCTGGGGTCTGGTATCCAGGCTATGGCTCTCTATGCTCAACTCTCTATGCTCAACAACAACTGCAGATGTGAGAAACTGTACAAGACCGTAAATGTGTAATCTCTGACTAGGTATACATGAACCCAAAGTGACTTGGAAAGTAACAGTTTGATACACGGCTCTATATATCACCATTGGCCAGACTGCGCTCAGTTGATATTTCCAAGCTATAAATTCATTCAAGTTGTTAGGATTGAGTGCAAGATAAAAATACTCAGGAAAGTAGGACAAGAGCTTACTTAGCAAATGGCCCATTTTCCTTTGCCTTTGAGGAAAGCAACATCTATCATGTGCATAGAAGAAAGACAACATCAATCAAACAACCTTTGTACTACATTCATCTTTCAGGCAATAGTATTAGGGCTCAAAATTCTGATTTCTTATCCAAAATTTTACCTGTGATTTAAAAAAAATCTTTTAACGAATACGCAGCCAGGCCAAGGTTCTTACCCTATGGCCTTCTCAGCATATATTTTCATCATAAACAGCTTTGTGGCTTTAAAAAATGCACTTCATGTACATATATGATGTGAATTTGAGTTTGTGATTGGCTTTTAGGCATCTTAGGGATCTTATCAAAACTTGTAATACATTGTGCCAATCCTAAAATTTTTCATCCTGTGAAATAATTTTCGTTCTTACTCCTGCTAATCTGCAATCATTGACGTTTTTCTGCAAAGTGGCTATTTCTAGCCCTGAAGGCAACTCCTTCCTCCTACACTTTTGTCTACTGGGCGGACAGAGATCTAATACACCAACTCCTACTCTAAGACATCTTAGAAAAGGAGGCCTTTGAGACATACATGAAGGATGGATAATTGCTCCCAGGCTAGAGAAGACCTACTTTGTTCTTCTGTAACTTGTGTAAGTGGGTCAGCAGAGAGAGACAGTGAAAGGCATTTCCAATTCCAGCCAAGACATTGTCACAGAGCGTGGACGATGGTTTCTGTTATATTTTAGCCTTCAGCAAAACTCGCAGTATCGCATGTATACTTATAAGATGGGCAAAATTTGAATCTTTGCTGGCAGCAAAACCTCATCTTGAATGAGTTGCTTCCACTATCACAGCTTTGATACAGCTTTAGAACAACATTTTTTATATCAAATGTACCTTTCATACCTTTTGCTACTGTCAAAAGCTACCACACTTTTGAAGGCTTCAGGCAGTAGATTTCTAAATTTTTAAATCAGACAAATCTGTTTCTTCAGTCAGTAAGAATGCTTTTTTCAGTCCATGCTCTCATCTTCAGAATATTTTTCAGATGGAATGAATACACTATAACATAGTCTTTAGGGAATTGCACATGCTGTGAATCACGCATGGACATAATGGCTAGTTTGTAAACTGACCTTGGCCAAAATTGGTCAGAATGTCATCCCCTGCTCACTAGGACAGCTGGAAAAATTAGCGTCCTGTGTGAACTGACCTTGGATCCGACTCTCATGTGGCAACGGACAATCTATGTACACAAGTGTCACAGCTCAAACTACAACCATTATCACCACTACCTACAAACCTGGAGAGAAGATACAGAAACTAGAAGTTTTGCTGCAGTGCCTAGGCAAGTCACCAGGAGCTGCAGTCGACATTGAGTGTTGTCTTCCTTTAGTATAAGACCTTCTTAGTTCTCATATACCAAATACCATCACAATCTATTCAGAGGTTCTAAAGTTGATGCTGGCCACAAATATATGGAAACACAAACAGACAGACACACACATACACACCTAAAACTATACCTCCATTTTTCATGGAGGTAAATATCTGGAAACACACAGACAGACACACCAACCCATATCTCCATTTTCATGGGTGTAAATGTAATACTCATGTATGAAGTCCAAAATCGTGACAGCCTATGGTGCTTTCTCACAGAGTGCCCCCCCACACACACACACAAACAGCAATACTTCCCACCTCTCTTACATGTGCGTCATGTGTACATTAAACCCTCACCTTTTGACCTCCCCGCTTATTGCATAGCAATCTGCTCTGGTTATTGCAAAGCAATCTGGTCCTCCAAGACATCCAGGTAAGCCCTGTAGACAGCGTCACTGCCTGGCGGAATCTTCCCGGGAATTCACCACCTTCTCCTACCACCTTTATTAATCCCCGAACACAATGGAGTCTGACAGATCTGCTGTTCTTATCAATGCTAACACGATTTTGTAGCCGGCGCTAAAGATAGGGGTATCTCTCTCCCACTATTAATAGACATACTATGGGTGGGATCGGTGGGACACGGTCCAGAAATTCATGAATGTCAGTGTCAACATCTGGATGGGTCAGTCCTACGCCGGACAGACAACGGAGGAGATATACGTCTGCCCTATATTCTCACCATTATGCAAATATGTTATAGCACTACGATATCTCCCCTGGTCTAGTGTCTGTTCTCTCTGATACTGTGACCCTCTAACCCAACTCGTTTATCATAGCAGTTAATTAGTGGGAGGAAAAGGAACTAAACTGTCAGGCGATAACTCTTGTAGCAGCGTCTGTATATGTTTTCTACTGGCGGCCATACCATTCTCTTAAAGAGATTGTCTCAGTTAATGGCATTGTCTGGCAATGTCACATGTTTAGGCTCAACGTTGATAACTGATGATAGCTGTATAAATAGTTCTGTTCAAATATAGAGGAGCTCTCCCATAGCTGTTGACACAGACTTTGTCATGTCGGGGCAAGATGGCACAGAGGTGAAGTCAAACGTCACGTCCGATCCTTCAGCTGATGTTTTCAGAAATTAAATCATTAATAAATTGTTTGGTTGAACATTTTTTCATTCATGAAAAGCTCAAATTGGCACGCAGGCCACTCTTCATTGAGGAAAAAACTATCATGACTGCACAACATATTTTTTTGCAGAACAAAAATAGTGACTTTGATTTAGAAATATTTTCTCAACAAGAAAGGCAATACTTTGTAACAAAAAGAGAGGAAAAAAGTATCCTGAACCACACCCATCTTGAAGTGGACTAATCCTGACAGCTTTTGAGCTCCACAAATATCTGGGGGTTGAAAAACCATTATCATACCTTACAAAACTATGCAGAAGTTTAATGAATAATATTATGTTCAAGAGATTTAATTTTTTACATATTCAAAACTGCAAAGAAAACCTTCCAACTCTCCCATGGGTTTTCACCCCTTTCACCTTATAAACTCTCAGATTTACATTGGCAGGTGCACAAATATATAAGTACAAAAAGCTTATATCTACTATAACATTCTATTTAAACAGGGCATAGACCCCATCCAAAGTCCAGACCAAGTTCTTCTTTAAGAATTAACGGGGTTGTTTGTCAAGATAAAAGGAGACATGTTGCCCTGACCCTGGCCTGATTCTTTCCACCCACCAACATCACAGGAACTATGTTGTCCTGGTTTACATTTTCCCTGGACATGTTTTAATGCACACCACAGCCAATGTAAATCAACACATAGCCAACATACTACCCCACCCTACAGCCATGTCCTATATATACATATATAGCCTGTTTATACTGACATAACCACAATACACACATTGTATAGCAGCTTCTTCCAACAGCCAACACAACCAACAGGGTAGCTCTTGCTTCCCTGCCATCTAGATATACCATTAGGAAAAGCTCAAACCACCCAAACAGCCATGTACATATAGCTTGTTTATACTGACACAACCACAATACATGTATTTACACCACACACATATACCATACAGTAGTTTCTCCCAACAGCTAACATAACCAACTGGGTACCTCTTGCTTCCCTGCCAGCTAGATATACCAGCATTAGGAAAAGCTCAAACCATGGTTCAAACCGCAAGAAATGTATCCCATTGTTTGCATCGCACAAGGCTTACACTGCCTACACCCTCCTTGGCAAGACTAGCCTGGATACCAGATCCCAGCCCGATCTCAAAAATATCTATTTGGCTGGGTCTGGTATCCAGGCTATGGCAAGACTGGTAGCTTGTCCTGTTGAATACAAAGACTTTGTTCAGTTTCTCACCTATGTGTACCTGAACTGCTTGTGCAGGTCTTACTCCCCCAGTTGTCAGATCAGGACATTTGAACCTGCCAGACAGAGTTTTTCTACCACCTGGTGTTTTCTGGCTTTTACTGGAATTCCACTTGTGGGCTGTGACAGGTACCAAATGGAGGGCTGCTCAAAATAGGTTACCATGGAAACATAACAGTATGCTGAGCCCCTCTGGTGGTTGGTGGGCGCGCCAACAATTCTTGGAACGGTAAAACTGGCGACCTCAGACTAAGGACGAAGCATGGTGCTTTTTTGTTAGCTAGTAGTGCTTCACTGGGGTCAGATATTTTAGCTAAGCATACTGAGTCCCCCATACTCTTCTCGATAAGTGTGATGGGTTCTTTTATGTGCAGTGGTTTGATACCGTAAGCTTCCGCACACACGGGAGCATTGTCTCTATGTCCCCATCAGAAATGATGACTCTTTTCTAATCTCGTCTACACATGGGCACGAGCACTGACCTCGTCTAAACAGAATTTGATCCAAATGTGGTGAAGTAGCATAGTGCACAGACCAGTACACCACAAGGATGCAACTAATCGAATATTATTTTATATTTTCATAACCAAAGAAAGACACAGAAGAATTCTAACACACTCATACACAAAATTACGGTAAAAGGAAAAAAGATACCTCGTACTAGTCGTAGACCTTCCAAATGAATTATCCCTCATTCTAAATTGTATTTCCAAGACAATACAAAGTATTGGAATTACGATAACTACATTGTATACTGTAAAGGAGCACGCAAGCTGTTAATTTCACACATGGCTGAGTTGATGGTCATATAAGACATCCATGATGAAAACATGTGAGCTATAAAAAAAGGGTATTGAAAAGAGTCTGTGTGCTAATCCAACTGTTGTATAGAATAGGGTTTTTTAAAACTACCTCGTAAATTCGATATTTTCTTTCCAAGCAGAGGTTAGGCTATGGCTTGCTATAGACATGATTCAATGCCTTTCTACCTTGCTAGGTTTGCTTCGTATATGCTAGGCCAATATCTACCAAGTAAACTTCAAAAGCTGGAAATCTCTTCTTAGAGAGTTGTGAAAATTGTGATCAGGGCTGCCTCTAGGACCAAACTCTCCGTCCCCAGACAGAAATTTGCTTGTTGAGACAAACAAACAAAATTTCACCCAGTCCTTGCAAAAAATTTGAACTTCACGACAGGGAATTAATGAAAATGTAGTACTTTTATAAGCTTCTATGTAAAATGACAGCTTCAACAACAAAAATCAACATCATGGGCTCCTAGACAATGAGACCGACAGAAAAAACTTTAAA
This sequence comes from Branchiostoma floridae, assembly GCF_000003815.2. Classification (NCBI taxonomy): domain Eukaryota; kingdom Metazoa; phylum Chordata; class Leptocardii; order Amphioxiformes; family Branchiostomatidae; genus Branchiostoma; species Branchiostoma floridae. Next base: position 12,399,496 of record NC_049994.1, on the reverse strand, counting down.
GCTTGAGAGTTGAGACAACACACAGAATGAACGCACGGTGACTAGCATGAGCAACAGAGTAATCCCCTATTCCAGTCAACAAGGAAAGTATCAGGTGAAATTACCACAGGGCGGGTAGGATATGGAGAAAGAGATAGGCAATTATTATGGTTGATTGGATTTGGTGGTTGGAACAGACAGGGGAAAATTCCGACTTCACAACCTTATCAGCTTGCCAGTATCAAAGCCCCAAGGTCTTTCAAACTATCGCTGCATGCTCTCTGCTTTAATAACGGCACTACACACTTCAAAAGTTGAGATACCAGGCAACAATGCTTCTATAAGAGGAACGTCTTTCATTTGGAGATGTGTCAAGAATGATACTCGAGGGTTTTGGCTCCGAGATGGATCGCGATTGGGGATGTACTCTCTTCGCAGGTAGATCACAGACCAATATTCTGTTTGCGAGATGATCTATCGGACTTAAATGTCAAAACTGACATGTCCTCTCCGTCAACAGAGGAACGTCCAGTACTCCTGAGGATACATCCATCTCCTCCTGATAGGTGTACATAGTCCGATATGTCACTTGAAAGAATCGACAAATCCACAAATCTTTATTACAGAGGAGGGGGTGGATGCTATCTGTCAAGTTGTCAGAATGGTATTGCACTAAATATCATGTGGTACCTACATCTGATGGACACCTGAAGAATACAAATCTTACGATGTCAATTTTTCCATCTGTCCAATTTATGTATCTTGTCACAGCCATCTACTGGTTTTGATTTGTACAGCAGACAGTGATGGAGTTATTGAAGACAACTAGCCGAAGAGACTCTGTTGCAGCGTTCTACAGTGTGTGTGCCAAAGAAATGAGAGATTTGGACATTACAACAGGAGATGAGATAGTTGAAAGATGAGGAGCATTAAATTTTGCAGAAAATGGAAAACTTGTCATGCACTTATTGCAGACAACTGTAAGGCGAAAGATACTACATTGCAGCATTCTTGAATGTAATATATGCTTCCAAATTGAGAGATTTGGACATTGCTATAGATGATGAGATGGATGGATTGAAAGATGAAGAGCATTTGAGGTAAATGGAAAACTTGACAGCTACAAGCTTGGGAGCGGACGTAGCTACTTTGAGGTAAATGTTGCTATAACACTTAAGTCAATCCTTGCTAAATGTAGCTCTTAATAAATGGGCTCTAATAACAGCAAGTTTGTATATTGCATCATTACACTTGTAGCATGCCAAGAAGTTGTGAGTTCGAAACCTAGTTCGAATCCTAGCTGTTATCGTTGACCAGAAATCACACATGACATCTTGGTCCAGAGGAACTGTCACCAACCACTGAACTTCGCAGCATGTATGCACACTACCAGTGTCAGGTACTTCAGTCCTAATAGGGCTTCCTACACATGTACAACCTCACACCACACTCACAGGAGGTTAAGCACAGCTGACATCCATTCATGACTCTACATGTAGATCTCTCCCTGACACCACTTTCCCCACACAGCAGGCAGGACAAGCCTGGCTGTCTTTAGACTAAACATGTCCCTCCAGCATTAATTGGTCTGGCTTTGAAAGCACCAGCCCCACAAGAAGGGTTCAACCCACTTGGGAAAGACTGCGGTTTTGTATGCATGCCAGTTTGTGGTACAGCCAAAGTCTTCAACAAAAAAGGCCCTGCAGTTCCAAAAGATATCTGCTAGGGGGTCCAAAATGAAACCACTTCCTACAAAGACTAGTAGCTATCTCTGACTTAAAAATCCTGACCATGATATATCTAGAACATGTGATATAAAAGCTTGAAGCTCTACTGTTGTACCATAGCAAGCCACTAGAGGGTACACTGTTGAATTCATACTTTAGTGCTATCTCAAATATCATAAATATCCATAACTCCCCAAGTTACACTGTCCACAGTTGAACTGCAATTTTCAAACCATTATAAGGCACTTGTTTAAAGCTACCATCACACTGTGTTACAACATCCTTCTTACTTTAAAAAATCAAGAAAATGACCAGAAGCTCCAATGTGTGGATTACATCCTTCATCAACCCCTACTTGGCTACAGGTGTCTCTCATCTGGTAGCCATGGCAACCACAGACAGGTGGTTTGTGTAGGTACTCGGGTTGTTCTCCCTGTCACGTTCCTAATTAGGGTAACCTCGTTTCTTTCCTATGACCTGCTTCTGGATGTCAAATAAGAGAACTTTACAAGTAAACTGTAAACTTTACGAGTAAACTGATCACTTTTCATCACATATAGAAACATAAAGTCCATGCCATATGGTTTTATCTGCTCTTTGTTTCAAGGTAAGCGCATTTCTTGAATGTGCAGATCGAGCATTTGTAATTTCTCTTCTCCGCTATCAAAATGAAGAAAATTGTACTTTACGTTTATACAAAGTTTAGTATTTGAAGTGTTTGAATCGAATCTTGCACTTGAAATCACGAGGACTTTGCCCCATAAAACTGGAGCATTTCAGTATATCAGGGACTCAAGAGGGCTTTAACAAGTGCGCTGGACATTGGCACAAACAGTCGAGAACAAACAGTGTACACACGGTAGCGTGTTGTAACAACAAGCCCTCCGCAAACACAACACTTGACCTTGAAACTCCCCACTACAACGTGGCAGCCACCTACATGTGTGGGAGGGGGGTGTGGTGGCCTCTGTGCTGTAGACTCTGACAGCTGGTATCAACCACACTGACATGTTCAAGGAGAGCACAGTCTACCCCAGACAGGCCAAGGCTTTTGTCCCACAGCCAAGAAAGTTAATAGTCGAATCTGCACGATACCTCAAAACAGACGGAAACTAGTTGGGAAAAATTTCGCCCTGTCAGACAAAAAAAACCTAAACTTCTTGACATTGAAATTGATAAAAACATTTTTTTTCACAAAATTAAAATGCCAGATTTAACCAAAAAATGAGAACGTGGGCTCCTAAAGAATGAGTGGGATGGAAAAAATTCAAAGCTGTAGACGGCGCTGTCAAGGATCACAGTCTACCTGAGACAGGTCAAAGCTTTTGTCCAACAGCCAACAATGTTAATAGTCAAATCTGTGGGGTACCTCAAATTGGGGCTGTCTCTAGGACCTGTCCCTCTGTCCTAGACAGAAACAAGTTTGGAAAAACTTTGCCCTGTCCAACCCAAAAATCTAACTTTCTGACATTGGAACTGATCAAAATGGATTTTCGTAAAATTAAAATGACAGAAATTTAGAACATGAGTGCCTGAAAAAAAGTCTGAGACAGAAATAACTTTAAAGCTGTAGACAGCCTTGTCAAGAAACCACAGTTTACCGCAAACAGACCAAGGTTTTTGTCTGACAGCCAACAATGTTAATAGTCAATCCACAGGATACCTCGAATATAGCTCACAAGGTTTTGTGTGTGAAACTATTCATATGGACCAACTGGTCATAATGAATGGAGACAGGTTTTCAAAACTGATTTTGAACTACTTAAAGTCGAAGGTATTTTTAGCTTGTTTCAAGGAAAAGTCAATTAGTGCAATACTTTTGGTTACGAATTCAAGCCAGATACTTAACTTAAATGTAACTTAGTTTACACACGAGCGGAAGACCGGTAAGTATTTTGGACAATTTATCACACTTGTGACATACAAACATGTCATTCATATTACATAAATTACACAATGGGTGTATAATGCTAAACTGTATAATAGTACAAACCCCGCTTTAAGTTTAACTGGACCCTTCCCGGCTAGCTAGACATTAGGCGGGACACTGTAAGCAGGGTTTAATCAGGCTAGGGCTTTAGTATTCAAAAAAAGGAAGGGACAGTAAGGAAACTTTGTTATGGCTCTTTTCAATCACAATTCTCCAACAATAAACACTGGTATGTCTTCTTCTATTCCCCTTGGCACTAAATTGTATAGCCCTTGGAAATCCTTAAAAATCACCTTTTCTTGTTCCCAATGATTGAGAAACAGCTGGAAAGCGAAATACAGGTGGGGCCATCTAATCACTAGTCATCACTTCACAAAAACCATACTTTTGCAGTTATTTTAAGTACTAGATACAGCTCGACAGCAGGTGCACTTTAACAATCACACTCATATAAACGTTTTTAGCACACTGTGATCGTGCCATCTGGCGCCAATACACAAGTTCGCCGTTTCTCTCTCCAGGCATCGCAAAACCCCTGCTGAACATCCAGGCATCGCAAAACCCCTGCTGAACAATATAGTCATATCTTTATGCCTCATCTTGCAGTTTCTAATTCTGTATCAACCCTGCGAGTTACAGTTAAGAGTATTCCATAAAAAGTCAAACAGTAGCATACAAATATAGTTTCAGTCAACTACTAGGCAACACAACCACATGACTCTCAACTTAAAATACCACAGTTACACAAGATTATACATGTCAAATTGATGATGGAACAAAATGGACAGTTTGTAAGACCACAGCGTAAAAAGATAAACATCAGTAATACCAGTTCCCTTGTATCTGTGGGTAGCCTTTATTTGTTGTTTTCAGAGATATTACGTCAACAGACGATGATTTTAAAATATTGGAATTTGAAAACACTATTTGTTTACTTGATATACCTAAATACCGCAGGGCTCGAAATTCATTTTTGGGATTAGGTGCACTGGTGCACCCAGCTTAAAAAATTGGGTGCACCAAAAAAATTTTGCGTGCACCACTTAAATTTAAGTAATAACCTAATGGTAAAACTTAGTTAAAAGCTATCAAATTCTTAAACAAGTACAATGACAGACATTTTTATTATCTTTCTAACACTTAGATGTCAAGAATATGATGTAAAAAATCAGATGTATACTTAGTATAGTATACTTTGATATCTTAACATACATAAACGTAAGAAAATATTTGGGTGCACCCTGTGCACCCACAGAAAATAATTGGGTGCACAGCTCCAATTTTGGGTGCATCTGGGTGCACATGCACCCAGTATTTCGAGCCCTGTACCGTGTTGTTAAAGTAGGTTACCCAACAGATAAAGGTGAACTAACGATACATATACAGGTCAACATTTAACATCAGTATACTACATTGTTTGTACCAACATTTAGGAACATGGTGAACGTACCTGTATGATCCAAAGCCAAGCATCATAATTAGAAGCAGCGCGTCACCAATCAGGATAATGTTGAATTGTGGGATGACGTCGGCACAACCGCAGAGGACCGGAAAAATAGAGAGAGGAAAAAAAGACTACATTAGTCTCGCAATATACATAATAATCAACAACAAATATCAAACAGAATATATTTGAACTGTGCTTTCTTCAGCATTACATTTTCTGTCCCACTCTAATTGTTCGAGAACCCATGTCGGTCACTTTCATTATTAAATCCGCCATTTCAAGATTATGAAAATACATTTCATCAACATCATGTCATGAAGTTCAGATTTATGACAGGTGGGTTGAAATTTGTGTCCCTCCCAGCAACCAAATTTTCGTCCTGGGATAAAGAGATGGGTCCTGGAGAGAGCCCTGATTGTGAACTACCTGCCAGACAGACCATAAGATTATAGCTGAATCAAACGTCAATGGTCAAGTACAAGTGTATCATTTGCAATCATACTTCAGACCGCTGTAGGTAGTCAGGCTTTCTTAATATTCCAACCAGTCTCGTCAAGACACCATCTGAATGGGCAAACAGGAACTTGACAGACTTGTACACCCCGACACAATCATCACAATCAAACCTGTCATTCCCTATGTACATTAAACCACTTGAACTGTCTGTGCACATCGTACAGTTGATACAGAAAAGGGTCTCGTTACACACCTGTTTCTACAGTCTGAAAGCTGTGCTTAACTCAAACCTCGCCGTGTATACAGAATACTAAGCACAAAATGGAACTGTATAGACTGTTAATGCACATGTACTAGTAATAACAACAAAGATAATGGTAACCTATACCTCCATCCTTGCTAAACATTTACATTACAGTCACAGTTGTGTTGGGATAAGTGTGTGGATGTTTATAAGTAAAAAGAGACAGACTGCAAAGAGTAAGCAAGATGGTATCTTATTATATGCTTGAATACCCAATATTGCTTAACCATGAACAGTTGTAAGCTGAACATGTCATGATTTTCACTATCAGATTGACCATCTCTTGTACCTCTTGTAACCAGGTAGCAGTTATCTGATTGCAAATACAATCATTTACCTCAAGATCCATGGTCTAAAGCAGATAACACATCATAGATAACATACTGTTGCCTATTTCTCTATGACAAGTATGAACTATGAAGCTCTTGCAAATAATTTTTAGAATGTTTAAAAAGCGACTGGCTTATCAAAGTACGGTAAATGTTGATATGTTGATGATGGAACAAAGTGTTCAAGTGACCTCTCCAATGAAAATTCATGACCCCGCCAATATACGTTTCTCATATAATACAGAAGTGCTACAACTACTCACTTAAAACACAGCACAAACCCAGCGAAGATAAATGAATTTTGAGTATACTCCTAACTGTATGTGCTTTGCCTAATTGTACCCACACGTTAGCACATCGCTCAAGTACGTCACACACTGTCACTTACAACTGCCTTCTGAGGGATGCAAATTTCTGCTGAGCCTAACTGCCATCCTTTATCCTCTTATTCCGTATTATCTGATCCCGTTCTGTGCCACAACCCCAGCCCTGAAGCAACTTCAAAGCACGACCAAGCCTTTAGTGACCACTCAACGGGCAAAACAGCCCAGATAGAGTCCACCCAACCGTCCACTTAAGGGTTTACAGCACGCAGATAAGAAACTACCGGGAATGTTAACACTTTCCTTCCTCTCTCAGGCGGAGATTGGGTGATAGCACTGACTGGGTTCGGTCATCTTAACCAACTGTGCATCGGCATTTGCATTTAAAATGAAGTAATCCTGCAATCAGTGTGTAGTGGGTTTTGGAACAAGGTTTATATCTCCTGCTTTCTGGCCAACACGAATGGAGTGGCTCTACACTCAGGAACAAGAGTAGATTAACATCTAACCACAGCTACAGGTGTCTTCACCCATGGAAGAACGTAAAACTAGAGATACCTTTCCTTGTAAAATGAAGTAATCCTATTCACTGACCTACAGCCAGGAATAAAATGGCGTACACTCAGGAACTAGTAGGTTAACATCTAACCACAGCAACAACAAGCATTAGCTGGCACCACAGGAAAAACACAGAACTAGAAATACATTTCCTTGTAAAATGAAGAGATTGTGCAATCAGTGTGTACTGGCTTTTAAAACTGGACTTTTTATCTCCTGTTTTCTGACCAACAGGAATAAAGTGACGTACACTTGGGAACAAGTAGATTAACATCTAACCACAGCAACAAGTATTAGCACCCCTCGAAACACACTACTAGTAAAATAGATACATTTTATTGTAAAATGAAGATATCATGCCATCAGCATATATTGGCTTTTAGAGGATTTCTTATCTATTGCTTTCTGACCAACAGAAATAAAATCGCGCACACTCAGGAACTCGTAGAAGGATGTCAAACCACAGCAGCTATCACTGCAAGCATCTGCACCATTGGAAAACCACAGAACTAGCGATACATTTCCTTGTTAAACCAACTTCCCAACCACTGTAATCACAACAGCATTCCAATCCTCCCAACATTTCCTTTCCAGTCCTTATTCTACTGTAGATTCTCTTTTTTTTTGCATGGTCTGGTCTGGATTTTACAGTAAAAGTGGATACAAATGCATTGTTTTAAGTTTGCAGTTCATGCTATTCTGTAGGAAAGTAGTTATATGTTATATGTTGGAAATACATTTACTATAGCATATGTGCGGCACCATGACTTTATGAAAATTAAGAAAACCACTGTGAATGTGTACATTTTAATATTCACAGTATAATCAACTACACAAATGTGAATTTATGTACATGGCCAAAGGACAAGGTCCTTACTCCAATATAGCTACAGCAGAATCAATTCTTCAATATTATCTTCCCATTCTGCTAACCTAATACTATTGGTACCACATGCACATATATCACACTCTCTCCAAATATCCATTTTCATGCTACCTCAATTCAAATTGAACACCAAAGAACCATTTAACTCATGCCCACTTTCTCCTTAGCCAATATAACAGCCAATCTTAAGCATATCAAGGACAAAATCCCTCCGTATTCTTCACCCTGTCGTAATATTAATAGGCGAGCAGATACGAGCATCGACTGCCTTCGCTCGCCGATTCCCCTCCCGTCTTGCGGGCTCAGGAAGACGAGACTTTGGCGCCAGAGAGATCATATCCTCCATCCATCTGACTCCGGCCACTGGACTGGTCATCACTCAAGACAAGATATTGAAAACGTGGCCGGATAATTAGCTAAGGCCGCTTTTCACTGGACAGCAATTGCTGCGCAACTGTATAGCAACAAAAACTGGTTTGTGTAACCTTGATTTCATAATAATAAGATGATGCAAGAGGTTAAAGATTCAGTGTTCTCACCAGGAATTTTTCACAGCGTCGGGCAGGGGTCCGGGGGCCGCCGAAGGCCCCCGGCGGGGTCCAAGCCCCCCGGAAGCACTTGCATTTTAGGCTATTCAGAAGGCTTATTGTATCAGTTTTTAGGGGCATATATACGATAATTGTAGCAGTTTGACGTAACGATACTTTGAGTCAAAGCATCAAAGACAACTAAAAACTCATAAACAACATACTTTACTCAGCTCAACAGTACTTTAATAAATATTGTCCGGTTTGCCACCAACTTTATCTAGATAAACAACTTTGACAGTCTCTGTTTTCATCGTATTTTTTTTCATCGTAAACAGAAAGAACAAAACACGCAGAAACATGTGCTCGGCACGGCCCGGGGCCGGGGAATCCCCGGCCGACTTTCAAGTTCGCGATCGGCGGACGAATAATGCGTTCACATAAGGGGTGTTGGACGTAAAAACAACAAGAATACCTTTGCTTCCTTTTGATATGAGTTTTGGGCCCGCAAAATCTCCAAAACGGCAGAAATTTTCGGGGTAAAATACGGTAAAATTTGCTCCAAAAATGGCGGTCGCTGCTGTTGTTTATCCCAAGGAGCTTATATCTCAATATAAGCTCCTTGTTTATCCTAAAGTCTTTGCCTAAACCAATGAGATCGCTAGTTTCCCCTGACGTCACAGAGACGCATCAGATCTCGCGAGAATTTTTTGCGAGATTTTACGATGTTTTCGCCGCCATTACCGCTAGCTGTTTGCATGCATGCAGGCACGATGTTTTTCGTCATTTCTCAACGCAAATTTCTCGATCTTTGGAAGGTTTTAGATGATTTACAAGTATACTGCAACATAAAAGGGAATATATACAAGTGCTAGTTTTGTGCAAGTCCAAGAAGCGTTTCTTGCCGTTCCGATTTTGACCGGACTTGAACCGAAACTTTTTACAAGTTTTGTGCCGGTTCTCTGTTTACAGTATACAGAACGCACGCCGCGCAAGGGGCGGTCCTGGGTGGGGGCTGCGAGATAGCGGTACGCGGGGTGCTGTAAAACACCTCCCTTCGAGCTGAAACTTCCTGAAACAGCGGAGGCGCGTGCTTGGCACGTGCTTTCGTATTTTTAGTACGGTATTTTTCCAGTTTTCCCCCATTTTTTGGCCGCTACGCTGGGTGAAAATACAGCGTAGCGGGCTTTTTACAGCGTCATTTTTCCAGCCCACAGCGTATCGGCCCGCTATGCTGAAAAGGCCTGGTGAGAACACTGAGATTGATTTGGATAATTAGAATAAGCTGGATAATTACTTAATTAGCTAAGGCCTCTTTCCATTGGTCGGCATTCGATAATGGACAAGCGACCGTACAGCGACAAAAACTGGATTTGTATAACCTTGTCTAACCTTTCATAATAAGAATATGATGCGAAAGGTTAAAGTATGATTTGAAAAACAAAGCACATACAAAAAGTAAAATATTTGTTCTTTGCCTATGAAATTTATTGAGTGACCTGTCAAATTATTGCTTGCTCAGCAGTTGCAAAGCAATCCCTGAAGCAACTGGCAAGGGGGCTTAACCAAGATTACAGGGAGAGTAACTCAAAATTGTGCTATTTAGCAAGTCTCAAGTCTGTTCACTCAAGGCAAGCTGTGCTCAAAAGAGTACAATTTGTGTATTCTATTTCAATACATAATTTCTATATTTATCTCTCCAGTAAAATATGATTTACATATTTATAGAAATTGTATTCTTGCTGTACAAAGTGAAGTACATTTGTATTGTGGTACTCATCTTTGTGATAAAACAATACTGTACAAATGCAAATGTATTGGACTGATCTGTAAATAAATAATCTGAACAGAGGTTACAATGCATAACAGGTGGAACACACAACACAAATTTCTCCCTGTCACAGACAAGTAGGATTTGATGGATGATGAGTGATCCTCATCCCCTTGTCACCAGCCCCATATTAATTTCATACACAAGTCCCTTCTTAAATGGGTGACAAGCTGTATTTGGGGGATACTTAGTACAATCTGAAATTCTTGTCAAATAGTGGGTGACTATTTTAGCAATTTCATCTTTCTACCAGGCTTCTGGTTGCAAAATTGACTGAAGTTTGCAGGCACTAAATACACAATTCTGTGGTAGGAAGGAAGAATTAGTGGTATCTTGATTAAGTCTGCGGTTATACCATCTAGTTTATGCGAAAACCACAAACATTTCATGATTCATAGTGCTATAAAACAGTATGCACTTAAGCCTTATCTCACAGCCAATCTCATATTTACACACCATTTTCCACTGCACATTTTTCAGTCTCCAAGGCTCTTCTGAGCCAGTATTGGATATTTAGCCCCCAATCCACCCTGGATTTATCCCCTATTTACCTGTAACCCAAACCTGTGGAAGTAGGTCTAGTTTAACAGATGGAGGGCTCACCTTAAAGCACAACTGTGCTATATAAATAATCCACCCTGCTGCCAGTCTCTCCAACAACAACAAACCCCACAGCCACCCCAAAGTCCCACACACTGTTCAGGGCAAATGTGTAGTATGGACTACCACCGCACCTCATCACAACATGCTTTCATGCATTTTGTTGCCAATAAAAGCTGCTGCAATTACTCCATCTGGCGCGTTCACACAAAGCGAGCTCACGGCATGAGGCACGGCAGTCAGCTTACATAAGGGAGGATCGGACAACCTTTGCCCCTGGTTTGCTACTCAGTCGCAGGGCTGTGGGGTGGATTTTTCAGTCAGAGCTGGTTTTTTGTTTTACAGCACAACCTTTTGTGGTTTAAAAACAGTGATTGAAGTCACCTGGAAAAGATATTTAATTCTTCTGATACATAAATCTGGCAGCATGTGGGAAAAAGTAAGAAGTAAGAAACTAAGGTCTTAAATGTACTCCTTTGGAAATCAGATCTTGTGACAGAAGGGATAACCGTAATAATTCATAAAAACAAAGCAGAATTCTAATTTCATAAAAAGTATATACTTAACATCGCAAAAACCCATCAGAATTAAATATACAGAACGGTAAGGAAATCTCTTTTCCACATAAACACTAACACACATGAAATTAATGACAACGATCTTTATTGCATATTCCTTTAAGTGATTAGTAGTATACTATTGACATTGAAAAGAAAAGATTTTATCATCACATCACCAATAAGACATATGCATTAACAATTGCACTTAATAATCAACTTCTCATGCTATGGCATACCTTTCGTCAACTGACAGTGACAAGAAAGCCTTATCACCAAAGAATACTAATGATAGTGTTCGTTCATATGTACAATATGTATGATATTACTAGAGCCTACATGACACCAACATCTGATTACACATTATTTCCATCATATCCTGTAGTTAGGGAAGTTTCCTGATGACATTTTGTGTGAATATCAGAGCGAAGCAAGGGCACCTCAAGGACCCCAACACGGAGTTCAACCGAGGAGAACAGTAATCTATCATCATTATAAGAAGATTCCTTCTGAATTTTAAGTGTTATGACGAGACAGTTGGAGGATGTCTAGGATAAGCTTTGGTTCTTGAAACAGCTCTTAATTCTTGAATCATATTTTTAACTTCAACTCATAAAAGATTAAGATATGCTTCCAACTACTTCTGCTATATAAGGAGGTGACCATCTTCATTCCTATAGCCCTTGGGCCACACAGTAATTGTTTTGTATAAGCTTAGGTTCTTGCCACAGCTGTTATTTCTTTAATCATAATTTTATATCACAACTTATAAAAGTTTAAAATATCCTTCTGGTGTACAGGAAGGTGACGCCCTATGGCCCTTAGGCCACACAGTAGTTGTTTTTGATAAACTTCGGTTCGTGTAAAAGTTCCTATTTCTTGAATCATGGTTTTATAATCAAATTCAGAAATCATTTTTATTGGAGAAATGCAGCAATTATAGAAACTATAGTTAAGGCATTTCCCCTCATATGCTCTTTCTCCATCAAGTCATTCAAGGACAGTGACTTCTCTAAAAACCCCAAAAACTTCAGACGAGGAAAACCTCAGATGATCCTTAGGTTGTATTTCTGGCCTGTTCCGACTGACTCTGGCACAGAGCAACAGTTGTCTGCCACTCCAATTAATCGGGCTTTCTATTTTGCACCGTTTTCTTTATGTCTTGTGCCTAACCTCTGCTTGGAGAGTACCAGATAGACACCATTTACCAACAGATCACGCCCTTCCTTCTTCAAGGACACTCAAGGATAGTGACTCCTCTCAAACCCCCAAACTTTAGATGAGGAAAACCTCAGATGTATTTCTGACCTGTTCAGACCAACTCTGGCACAGAGCAACAGTTGTCTGCCACACCAATTATCTCCTACCCCTTAACTCCCACCATCTGTCTTACATTAAGACATACATCAAGTCTGAATGTCTGTACCCTTGGCAGTTGAAGCCAGTCTGGGTGGGCAGTGGAGGTGAAGTTATAGGAGGCAGGGGAGTCGGGGAGAATGCCTAAACCAGGCATGGTCAGGCTCTGTTTATGCCATTGCTGATTGGTAGTGATGGCTTTGACAGGTCTCTGGTTCCTCAGCACCCCAGATTAGACAGGTACACTTGTACAGGAGTTCACCTACAGGTGACCTGTGCTCTTCAATGATGACACAATCGAACAAGATAACAGGTGGTCTTCAACGATGACACAAACAGTCAATGGTTTGTGTACAATGCCAGAACATACATTATCTCATACATAGTGCAGCCTCAACAGCCCAGATTAAACAGGTACATGCACAAAAGGTGACCTGTGCTCTTCAATGATGACGCAGTCCAACAAGATAACCAGTGCTCTTCAAGGATGACACAGACAGTAAATGATTTGTATATGTGTAACTTACAGTGCCTGAACTTACTTTATCTCATGTACAATGCAGCCTCAACAGCTCAGATTAAACAGGTACAGGTACAAAGTTTACCTGTGCTCTTCAATGGTGACACAAACAGTAAGGAGTTACTTTACAGTGCTTGAACTTTCGTTATCTCGACATGCAAAAGAGCCTACTCTTGTCAGAGGATCTCAAATCATGATTTTTCAATGCCCATACGATGGTTTATCCTTTATGACAATGATAACTTTAAATATGAGTGGTAAGAAATGCACATTTTAGGCACAAAAGAAGTACTGTATATCCTTGAGTTGAGTGTGATTTTATTAAGGTGCAGTACCAGAACACTGACATTTGATATGTTGGACCTGTGCCTGAAATATTATTGTGGAACCAGTAGGCAGCCTTACTCCAGATGCTATGGCTATCAGCAAGTCTACTTGAACACCTCAGGAGGCAGGAGTGAAATACACAGTCCACACATCCGATGACATGTTATGTTACACGGGTAGATAGATAAGTCATGGTTGCTTTATGGTATTGCACGTTTCCCCTTGTCCTCTTGCATTAATTCTGGTCACAGGCAACCTTTCCCACACTTTACACAGGTTTGTTTTGGTTCGGAGTAGTGGACTAGTTCAGAATGGAACTTAATGTACCGTTGAAGTTCAAGGAGAAAGACCAAAATACAACTTAGAATGCCAATTTTTAGTATGTTTAAAATTGAATTGATTGTTATGCACCAAGCATGGCCATGATTAGACACCCCAGAAGGAAGGGGTCATGCAAGAGGAGCGGGTCCTTCCTGCATACTTGAGGGGTTCACTGGGAGAAAACAAGAGGCAGTGATCCAGTGGGAGTCTGTCTGCCTACATGTAGCTGAGCCTCCTGCATCCTTGCTTTAGTGGATATGATATGCCTGAAGAACTGACCTGAATCACACAACTGTTTCAGCTTTGAGAAACAGGTATGTGTTTCCCAAATACAGTCCAGTCCAATTTAGTGGTCTTGGGGTTAACGTTGTTGACTCAAATCTAAAGGTTTAGGTTCGAATCACCAGCAGGTAATGCGTGTTGGCCCTTGGGCAGAAATAAAGGCACTATAAACCTATTTCTCCACTCCACTCAGGTAAAAATCAGTACCTAGCTTTCGTAAAGAATGTCCTTTCAGAGGAGACAAAAATCTGGAGGTTCTGTGTTTTAAGACAGCCACACCTCGAGCACATTAAAGAACCTACCACAATTATCAAAATGAGTACCCCCGGTAAGGGTCCTTTCCAATGAATGGATCAAACCTTACATCAGTCAGGTCTTATGCAGCCTAGATCTACTGTACAAGACTTGGGTGTTACACCCAAACACAGTTCACAGTTACGGAAAACAAACAAATTTCCCAACTGTAATCAATGTAAAGTTGACAAATAGCAAAATTATTCCTTTCGAAAACATAAAATATTGCACCACCACAGGCAAGACATGGGGCTGGCTTCTCCCACTTTGTAAGGGAAATGAGGGAGGAATTCCAGAGATTTAGAACATACCGCTTGATTAGGGATGCCTAACAGACGTGGCAAGTGTTGACGTGGAATACCAAGGAGCTTGGACGCCTTGGGCCACTCTTTTGTCATCTCCAAGGCCTTATCTAAATCAACTGGCTGCATACAGATTTCTTCAATAGCCATAGGCATGGATTTTCACTGTAGAAGCAGTCAATCAAAAACACATGCTTTTCTGTGGCTCGAAAATTTTCCAGCAAAATATCATGGAAACAAAACATACTTTTGCCTCAGGTCTTCCTCTCCAGAACTTGCCGATTTAGCCAATCTTGGACTGTAAGTAACACTCTCTCAAAATGCTGCACTTCTTTTGTATGGAATGAGTCAGCCTTCTGGAATTTTAGTCCATACTGAGATCAGGTCAAGATCAATGCATGCATAGATGGCATCCAAGAAAGAAGGTTACTTGGCCTAACACAAGTAACAAGAGACAGCCAGGACTCATTGTATCCTTTCTTAACCTTGCTCAAGGGTCAGTCTCAATGCCCTCTATTTTCACTGCAGTAGCTCACACTGAGTCCCTATTGGATACCAGGAGCAGCTAACGATGACCTCTGACCTATTAGACATTAGAAGGGTGACCTGTAGTGACCTTTATCAACATCCAGGGTGCAGTAATTCTTTCAAAAGGCATCCTGAGGAGAATGGTGCCAGTCAATGGAGAAAATGTGTAGCCTTTGTTTGATCTACTGAAGATCTAGAAATATGAATTGTGACAGTATTTGTAATCTGAATGGAATATTCTGCATATGATTATGAACATCTTTTGCCATCAGACTGCTACAATTAAGTATTTAAATATCAGCAAAGATTCTTGATCTTTTGTTTTCTTTAACTTTTAAGTTGCTCAGAGTATTTTCCCAGCCATTTTTTCATATCTCTCATGATCTTAACCACAAAAAAGTGTGGCAATTAAAATTATTGCCATGGCGACGGTTTTATTGTTTATAAATATTAAGGATTGTTGTTATCAATGGGTTTTAATAGTCGTATTCCATTCGCCTGGCGATTAATGTTTAGAGAGCATTGCTGTCAAAAGGGGTTCTCTTGTGAGTGAAGGGTGAACTAATAATGTGAATGCTTCTCATCAATTTTACAAATCAGACCTTCATTTACATAAATCATATCATCAGTTGATCATCTTCTCTAGCTAAATAACAATATGCTAGAAATATCAAAGTCTTGGCAAAGAAAGCTATTGTAGTATTTTCTAATAATTTATGTAAATGAGACCCTAATTTACTTGATGTATGTCTAATAACGTTCAAATATCGTAGTTGCCAAATGTTGCAAGAATGAAATTATCAGCATCAACCACTTTGATATTATAACAATTTCTCAATGATTATGCAAATTAGATAACAATTTGTATCATTTTATGTCTATCTATATTTCTCTATTTCTAAATTACATATGCTATATGTTTGACTGAGTGTCCTATTACGCGGCTATGAATTAATAACTGATGTAGAGTCATACGCGCACTTACGCCTCTAGATACGGCCGTTTGTCATGGTCCGGATGCGGCGCACCACTTAGAGCAAGTCACACATGTTGAACTAGAGTTCCACGACCCCATACCTTCGTCATTAATTATGCAAATAAGGCTCTCATTTGCATAAATTATATAACTTGATCATCTCCTTCACCAAACAGACGTGCGCAATATATGTTAAGAAAGGAGGATTTTGTCGCTTTTTCTGATAATTTATGCAAATAAGGACCTCATTTGCATAATCAATATTCAACGATGTTCACCTGTACATAACTTCCAAATGCTACAAGTATGACATTCCCGCCATTTACCACAATGACATGAAAGCATTTTCTCATTAATTATGCAAATTAGGTCTTTATTTTGCACAATATATATCTATCAATATTCTCTTTTTAAGTTACAAAGGTCACATGTTGCAATGGTCCTATAATTGAACTGAGCATGTTTAGACGATTTTCCAATCAATTATGCAAATTAGCTTCCAATCTGCATAATTGATATAGAATTATATGAAGCATCACGTAACCTATCCACATACTAAAAATCATAACAATCCGTCAACCCCTTCTTGAGTTATTCCCTTTCAAAGTCTGACACTACACCTGTCCTGCAGTTCCAAAACAAGCCGCTAGGGGGCCCAAACCTATACCACTTACTCACGGCATCAAAAGCTGTCTACAACTTAAAATTCATAGCCGCAACATGTCCAGAACTCGAGATATCAAACCAGGAAGTCCCGCTGCAGTACCGTAACAGGCCGCTAGGGGACCCAAAATCTAATCGTTTCCAGGTCTCAACAAGACCTACCCACATACCGAATATCAATACAATCCATCCAGGCGTTCTAGAGTTATGGTGGTCTTCTACAAACACACACACACATACAAACGCTACCCAAAATATAACGTTCTTTAATGGCGATGTTAACTATCACATCGCTATCTCACAACCCCACATGTTATACATCATTTAAGCTCAAACAATGCTTGTTTCACACATTAGTTTGCATTTTTGAAACAAAGATATCAAGGCTGAAGAAGGCCGCACCAAACTTTCCAAACTCCAAACGAACGAACCCGGAAGTGATTTCCACGACTCACGGGTCATTTTCCGAGGAACATATTTCAACCATCCTTTATCCCCTGTTTCAAATGTTTACATTTCCATGATCACCATACTACATACTACAGTTCTGGTACGTCTGAAGTACTAGGCTTTTCTCAATTTTGCACGGCGATCAATCGAAAATCGCCTCGCGAGAATACACTGCTGTGCACACGTATATGTGCCCTGGTACCTGGTACTGGAAAGCATACCCGTGGAGGTAATGGTTCAGTCCGGTATGATGCGCGGCAAAACCCGGAAGTGATTTCCACGACTCACGGGTTATTTTCCGAGGAACATATTTCAACAATCCTTTATCCCCTGTTTCAAATGTTTACATTTCCATGACCACAATACTACATACTACAATTCTGGTACGTCTAAAGTCCTAGGCTTTTCTCAATTTTGCACGGCGATCAATCGAAAATCGCCTCGCGAGAATACACTGCTGTGCACACGTCTGGATAGCATACCCGTGGAGGTAATGGTTCAGTCCGGCATGATGCGCGGCATGATGCGCGGAAAAAAAATTCCTGAGATGCCTGTACAGTTTTTAGAATTCTTTGCAAATGGTCGCTCACTATACTATTAGGCTCGCCAATCAGGCGTCGCCAAAATTGTTTATGTTTTTTTTCTTCAATAACAGTCCCATTTTCTCATAGTTACTTTTCCTGCTAGTATTACTCATGAAGCCTCCATTCCCCCACGCCTTGCAAGTCTCCAACCTCAGGTCCACCCCCAGAAACTTGCAGAAAATTGGAGCGCCTCCGGCTGGCTAATTTGAAAGAAACGGGTCCTGGGGCCCTGGAGGAGTTGGAGAAACCTTAGACGCCTCTGGAATCCATTCCCAGGGAGAGTGAGAGAGAGGGTTCCACCTTGAACTTAAGATTTAATTGAGGGCGGGACCTTTCGGATGTTATGACTATCGCTGGGAGGTGGTTGAATGTTACGGCAATACATCTGATAGGAGTTACCCCACAAAAATAATAAAACTAGTTCTAGGATGTGTCTACATGTGTAGATAGATTATCCTCTGCGGAAAAAGTTGAAGATAACGGTGCCATCTGGTTTCCGTGCATTAAATATTTGCCTCTACCTCACCAACAAAAAAACAGTTATAGGATATATCAACATGTACGTAAAGATTATATTCCGCTGGAAAAGTTGAAGAAAGAGTAACACTTTGTAAATGCAAGTACCGTATATTCTCGAATAAAGTACGCACTTTTTTAACTTTTCAAAATTGAAAAGGTGCTACAAGTTGTTGCCAAAGTTGGGGTGCGTACTTTATTTGAGGTCACTGCACAGAGAAATGGTAAAAAAAGCCTAAAATAAAGCAAGGTGGAGCTACACTTCTAGTAATGTTTCAAAACATGCACATTGTTGTTGTCTTGTAGTTGTCTAAACATGAAACAAAGAAATTGTCTAAACATGATTTACATAAGATTGGCATTTGCATACAATCCTTTTGAGTTAGTGACTTTGACTTGTACAACTGGTTTTTCCTGATTTCTTCTACCAGTTCTCAGTGATTTTTATAATTTGCAGTAGGCAATTCACAAGTTCATAGAGACAATGACAGTGTAAATGCAGGTTATTTCATGCAAAATAACCTGGGGAAAACATCATAAATTTGAATTTATCCAGTTAAAGGTCTGTTCAAAATTGGTGGAGAAGGGGTGCGTACTTTATTTGAGTTTTTCCATTTTACCTTTCAGTCCCAAAGATCCCTGTCTAAGACTTGTCCAAAATCAGGGGTGCGTACTTTAATTGGGGTGCGTACTTTATTCGAGAATATACGGTAGTAAAGCTTTTCAGCCAAATAAAAAACAACTTCAAATCAATTTCGATAGCTTTAGGGGCAGAAAAAGTAGCCTGGTATCCATCAGTATTACTATAGCTCCCTAGTCTCTTCTCTCCTCTCCACAAATACATCTGGCCCCGGTTGATTTGAAACCAATTGCAGATAGGACAGAAGAGACTCAGGAGCTATAATACGGCCGGATACCAGGCTACAGAAAAGGGGGTTGATCTTTTCACTTCCATTTCACAGAAAGCACACAAGTCCTAGCTTGACATTTCAGTAACACCAAAATACACCCTGCATCTCCGCTGTAAAACGCCCGTCTCGTCTAGAAAATGCGTCTAGAAGGAGTAGAGGATAACTTCACCTTTGAAGTATTTGCTCCCGGCACATTTGAGGTTCATCTCATGCACGAGTTCCCGGTATTTGAAGGTGAAAGTGTTTTGCTACACTTGAGGTCCTCCCTGCCTATACTTATGAAGCTGGCACAAATCGGGGAACACCCAACAGGAAATGAGCAACAACAACCCACTGAGTGCACGGGATGGGTGAATATATCACTGCTTCCACCGCCACACACTTGTGTAAAGTTTCTCGCAGACAAATTGGATGGTTGAAGAGTGAAATCCTTTTTCGAAGTGACAATGACTGTGGCATGAAAAAGCTATAACGAAACCCAGCCTACAAGTAGCCAAATCCATTAAAGAATGGTTGACTGGAGCAAAAATGGTGTTTTGAGATGAGAATGCCGCAGTGCTTATTAATATGTGTGAACATCTCTGCCACAGGCCATGGTTTAGACCATAATGAACCCAATAATCAGTAGGGAATTGTCAAAATATGCTCAAATTAAACAAAAATTCCTCCAAGCTTACTGTAAAAAGGAAAACTATCCCACATACATTTATTTGATTACCTGGATGAAGATATACCTGTCTCTGCTATAGGTCATATTATGCATGAAATTTGTCATTGGACATTTGCATCAAATTTGGAGTCCACCTAAGCATACATGATGTGAATGTATTATTTCCTAAAAAGTATTGATCATATTTGCTTGTTAAAACATGAAAGAGCAATAAACCTTCCCTCATGATCATTGTCAAAACTTCCAGTGTTGACCTGGCAAAAAAGGGGATTGATATTCAGCATTAAGCCAGCCCCTGTTGGTAGTTATTATGTTTTTAGTGTAAGCGGCTTACTGACGTCGTTTACACGGAATATTTCCGAGCGCGGCGGAAATGGTTCGTGTTAGTCGCCCCGACTCCCCAAGATTAGCAACCCGCGACCTTCAGTTGACTCTTCGATCAATCAATACGGTTCCATACCCCGAGAGTGCTCCACGCTGAAGAGGGTTGTTTTTTCGTATACGCCACGCTTCACACGCCGGCCAAAGTCTTGGCGTGAAATGAAAGATCGCTCCCGCGAAGTATTGACACCTGCAGCCAGTTACCTATCCATCATGCAGCTCAATCCGATAAAGTGTGGCCCAGGGCTGCCCCCAGGACCCGTCCCTCCGTACTGGGATGGAAGTTTGCTCGCTGGGACGGACAAAAATTTCACCTCATCCGTTCAAGTCATCTACATTTTTTTATGACATGAAACTTATGAAAAAAAGGATTTTCGTAAACTAAATTTGCTCGTTGGGACGGACAAAAATTTCACCTGGTCCATCCAAATAATCTACATTTTTTATGACATGAAATTGATGAAAAAAAAAGATTTTTGTAAGCTTGAAATCACAGACTTGAAATAAAAAAATTAACAACATGGGATTCAAAACAATGAGTGGGATAGAAAAAAATTTAAAGCTGGCAAGCACACCACATTCTTTTGCAGTTTGTGAATCTTGATTTTGTGGTACAGAAATGTAAAAATGTGCGCCCACAAATCCAGAAGATTGCAGAATGTACACGCAAGACCTGAAATCATTATTCAGCTGGCGGCCATCATGCCAGTTTTGTTTCCTATCATTACAGTTCCAGAATGGATCTACATGCGATTATACCCTAAGACGTTATTGTATCACCCTCCGAGGAAATTTCGCCCAACTGCATGTCGTTACAAGGGCACGGGAACGGAAAATTTATACGAAAACAGGTCATTGATTTTTTTCAAGGGGGCAGCGGGTTTGTGGCACGGTCCAGTGATTGAGATCATCAGTAGAAATTGGCAGCATACAAACAGCAATTTTGCTGGATGATCGGCACAGTGTGGTTGCAAGTATTTAATGAGGTCCGCAGGGAAGAGAAGGGAAGGAGAAATGCATCTCATCATCAATAATGTCTGCAGATATAGATTATATTGTAACGATTGTCCACAACCTTGAGTTTCTGGCAGTTCAGCCGTTACAAAATTATTATCATATCTCGAAATTACTTCTTGGTTTTGGAGTAGACTGGCAAGAATAGTGTTGCTTTCAAACAGTATTTATCAAAAATATTATCAGCTGTTTGTAATTCCTTGAAGCCAGGCAAACAGCCTACAATGATGATGATGATGATGATGATGAAGCCCTGATATTGTGTTCTCCAGGGATTTTGACTAAATCTATGGTATTAATGAAGCAACTGTACATCTTACCATTACTACATTATAAAGACTATGCATAAGCTAGTAAATCCTACCCCAAATTCTTACATATACAAGGATCACGACACAATTGGGCCTTACTATTTAAATTTTCCCAGAGACAATTTCAGAAATCTCTTCGCTTGTTTTTTTCAAGAGCTACAAGTAAATTTAGAAATATTTTCCAGTGTGTTTATTTAGTTTTTACCGAGCCTCTTTACAGTGAAATCATAACATTACGAAATATATGTTGTTTTTTTGCTACAGTATTTTTTTACTACAAGCTAAGAACTTCTATTATCAAGATCAAATCCCAGCAAAAATACCTGAATGTACGATATTTCTCAGCAGGCCTTCTACTACTATAATAGCTAACAATCTAGTGATCCTACCTATGCAAGGCTTAATGCATCCTAAGTGAAAACAGCTGAACCGTACATCTGCTTGGAGATTAATGTCCGTCCCAACTCCAACACTATTTGTACAACTGGTACCTATAGAACTCTGTGGTCACCAGTAATTACATAGATCATCTAGACTTTCCTTTTATTACCTGGTACTGCTGTTCTGGCCCTCTGGCATATCACGTAACACACAACAAATGTGTTCCCTTTGACCATACTATAAAGGGTATCGGTGACTTATCCCTGTGGTAACGTTAGACAAAGGCAGAAGTATTAACATGCTGTATGATTTCTGGCTTAAATACAGATCCGGGGATGGAATTGGTACATATTTCTTGTGTAAACTTTTATCACCCTTCTACCCTATATACATGTACCAGTGGCTATAATAGGGGTGGGATATGTACAGACAAATCATAGCACCAGCCCGAGACAATTTTCCTTGTCAGTCTGGCATTTTTAAGGTAGGGGAGGGAAAGGGCACCATTGCTGTACTGTAAAATTGTGCAAGCTGAGGCAGCCGTTTGGGCGTCAGCTATATGGGGTCAGACAACTTTAACCCTTAATCATCCCAGGTTTCTAAAAATCATCTCTAATAATATGGATTCCTTGCTTGGCAGTGGCCAATACAGTTTTATCTCTTGAGCAAATTACACAGCATTTTTCATTCACCTCTGAATGGTGTAATCATATATGCTAAATACTATCAGTATCAACAAAGGTCTACCTCTGAATATATGACTTCATTTCAGCGTAATATAGAAATATAATACATGATAAGATCATTGCTCCAAGGGTTTGCCATGGTCTGGACAGATAAGCTGCATCGTATATCACACTGCCAAAAAGGCTTTCAATGCAGAACTACACAAATCTATTCAATATTAAATCTGTAATGTTGCTTCACATAGTTGTTATTATTTTCTATGATTCTGACTCTAATCTGAGTAATTTGGCTGAAATTGTGAGGTGATGCAATCAGAATAACTTACCAGCTAAAACAATCCAATCTTGAACAGGCCCAAATCCTTGTTTTCAGGTTTCCAAGCTTGCTACAGAGATACTGATAATACCTTCAAGCAATCCACCTCAACCTAACAGGGAAATACTGTAAAATTCTTTCATTTGGGCCAGCAAAATTCTTTTTAGTTTTGGAGATACTAGTAAAACAACACAGCTTTTTCATCAAAACACAATTTTCCATCCTGGATCAAATATCTAATATATATTTCAAGTGGCTGGAATTGACATAAATATTAATGAATAAATACTGGTCAAATGAATTCCTTCCCAAATCAAGGCCGTTTACAGTATGTGCACAAATGCACAAAGAAGGTATAGGAAAACCTACTGGTAATTACTACCTCGACTATAATTGTAGCCGCGAGCTATCGTCAGGGGCCGCGATCACGTGTAGCCGCACCAGACCAAACAATGGGAGTCCACATCGTTAAGGATTGCCCCTCGCTTTCAAATTAAACATAACAACGTGACGCATGTCAAGAATCTGACCCTCACATGTCTTCTACACTATTGACTACACGGTACATAGTATAATTGCTATTATGCAACATGTGAACAAAGCTTACATTAAGTTTAAGTTATAGCAATGCCAAAGACAACCAGATAGGACATGGGGATATTTTTCCATAGCTCCTTGAGACCTTATCAGTTTTTGAATTGTTTATGTTACAGTCAAAGTAAGGTATGCTGAACCACAGTTCAAGTGTGCCTATTTTGAACCACTAACAAGACATCTTTAGGACTTTAAAGACTTGAACCAGCTTTAAGATGGCGCTCCTTGCCTTTTAAGTCCACAGTTGATGCACACCCACCCCTTTAGTAGGCTTTACTTTAGTCAATTCAATTCAAGTCCCTTTAAAATAAATGAATAAAAACGTAAATAAATACTTCAGTCACTACCAAATAATAAACTTGCAACAACATGCAACAAAGTCTAGTAGCTTGGAAACACAATCATCTTTGAATATCACAGCACCATGAATAAACAATGAACTAAAAATGTCCTTAAACAACAGGCATTGACTGTTTTGAACTGTGTTAAGCAATTACACAATTGGAAAGATAGGTCAAAAAGCTATCAAGTTCTATCTAAATTATCCATTATGCTTTAAGAGGCATTTTCCAGGTCCAGACAGTGAGGCACCATCTCTGTATTAGTTAAATGGAAATTTTCAACTTTCTTGAATAATTTGAAGGAATTTGCAAAGATATTTCAGCTATTGCTATTCTAATGCAAGATATATCTTCACTACATTGTGTCTGAAATGCACATCTGTGGATGCTCATCCTAGTGCCACAAACGTGTAAGGGAACGTGAAGGATAGTACTGGAAACTTGAAAGGTCAACCTGCTAGCATGTGTAGGTGCCAGGGCGCCACAGCGAGTGTTTTAGTTCGTGCCACCAGACTTTCTCCTTTGTGAAATCGTCGCCTCGGGGGACCATTACGCTAATTCGTCCCGATTTGTCACCTGGTCTCACCTGCCGTCGTCCATTTTCGGGGACGACAACGACATTCCACGACATTCGTAGACGCATCCTCCAGGGTTGGACAAGTTGTTTAAAATTCACTTGTCCTATCGGGCAAGTAGATTAAAAAATTACTTGCCCGAACCATCTTTTTACTTGCCCAGAATTCAAATGACACTTTTCTATGTATTTTCGCTTCCAGCAATGGAATTCTTTTATTATTGGCTTTATGTTTCTGTATTGACCAAAGCTTGACGCAATGACTGTAAAAAGCCACTATTATAAAAATCTCACTCAATGGAAAAATCTTACTTGCCCGATGAGCAAGTAGATTGGGACACGTACTTGCCCGATCAGTGCTTTCACTTGCCCGGGACAATAGTGCTAGTGGACTTGTCCAACCCTGTCCTCAAGACCAAATCCTACATGAAAAGCTAGCAAAAGCCGTTTTCCAATAACTACAAGCCCTCTATGTGTCAGCCTTGAAACCGTTATCTCTCAGTGCACAGGTGCGCTATTCTTCCGGTGTAATAACACGGGCAGGTAGAAATGAACACAATACGCAGGTAAAAGGCATTCTCCCTGCTTGGTGAAATCTACCTTAATCCTTTATTTGAATTCATGACAAGTGTAATGTGAAAGGGGGATCAAAACAGGTGCATTGTAACCTTTACAATGTATCTGCTGGCCATGTGTGGATATGCACTTTTGTACGCCTAATTTTTTACTGCAGGTGCACCATTGCATCAAGATATATGTGTATTATGTTGCTGACATTCTACTTGAATATAATTTTTTGTGTGCGCACACAATTTTTTCTTCCTGTGCGCCTACATCATCAGGTTTAATGATAGGTGTAAACTTTAGGTGAATATTGAGCCCTGAAGCATATTTATCTTTATCTTGTACATCTTAAAACTAACCCTAACTATATTCATATTTAATACTTACATTAACAGCTTTTCAAACTCACAGTTTGAATCTTGGTGCAACATTGTCCTCACACATTAATTATACAGGAGATGGTCTTCTACTTTCCCCAAGAGAGTTTATAAGATGCTTCACAATTTTAGTTATCACACAATTTTCCAATCCAGTCATAAATCATACAAATCAATTTTTAAAACCATTTCTGTTTAATTACTCTTTTATCATCATAACCAAATCATACATTTTTGGATTACAAATAAAAATCATTTCTATTTAACTGCTCTCCTTTCATTATCAAAACTAAATCATAGATTTTACTTACGATTACCACAAGTAACATATATCACTATTACTATTCTTCAAGCATTATAATGTTTACATACAACATACTCATGAATATATGTATAGTTACAGACTTACATTCTACCTTAATGGACCTTAAATGAAATTACAATTAATTGAGGTCTCACAATTACTTAACGAACCTTACAATGAGAACAAAGACAAAATGCCACAGAGATTTTCTGTGTCTCAATTTCTATACTCTTCACCATCTACATGTACCTTATTTTGTTCTGCTGTAGTGATACAGTAGAATCCATTTAATTGCACTCCCCATTTGCCAGCACATTTTGTGCAATTATCCGGATGGTGCAACAAAGCGAAGTTATTCAGCTGGACCACATTAATGCGGGACTTTGAGATTCCGTGCAATTAACAGAAATGTGCAGTTATCCGTTGTGCAATTAACTGGCTTCTATTGTATTTCTAGATGCAGAATAAAGTGACTGACTGACTACTGTATTTCTTGGTGGGAAGCTAATTGAGGACTCACAATTTTAAAAACCTAACAAAGACAAAATGTCCTGAGATTTTTATGTTTTTGTATTTTCTGTGTCTAAGTTTCTGTTTACAGTTTTACCATTTACCTTGCTTTTTTCTTCTATAGTAATGTCTTTTTGTGAGAAGCTATCCTCCAATTGTCTGGATCATTTCACTTGTTCACACCTGACCTAGTTTGACAGTGTTCACCAGTGCCACCTGTTTTCCTTATCCCACCTGATAGGGAAGGTGCTAAATACATCCACATCCCTTCTCTGCCCAATCCCACCTGGTGAATAATTGAAGAGATAAGCCTGGCAGGCCTGGAAACAAGCCGCCCACCCTTATTGTGGCTCTGCCATTCCGCAAACACCGAGGTCGCACGCAGAGGTCACTCATCTTTGAATAACTGGGTCAAGATGTTCATTACTCCATAATGCATTGTGAGAAGCATATTTCAATCCCCATTTCTTTTGCCGTGTGTGTATTTGTAATGCCGGCATTACTACATTAAAGCCACTACTTCGGCACACTGGCTAAGCCTGCTTATTCATCTTGCCAAATTGAAGCTATTCTGCTGGGAAAAGATGCCGCATAAAAAAGTAAAAGGTGTAGAAAAGCTCCATAAATTTTAAAAATCTAGATGAATATAGCAATTAGCACAATGGACAAGACATTTGTTTTAAAGGCTGTCTTTTCTGCGCCATGTTTTTATACTGGAACATGATAATCAAACCAACTGTTTTGTTGTTCTTTTTTTTTGTACAAAAAAAAACACTCTTTGTACTTCTCAATTTGCTTCTGTCTTGAGCACACCTTAACAATTTATGCTAAGGAGTAAGGTGTGGCCACAGAAATAACCAACTGCTGTCATAATTTTGATATAATATTGCCATAACAAAATCTGACATAAAAGTTACACAATCATTGCAGTAATATATTCAGCGGGAAAGAAAAATAACCAAGCTCAAAGAATTTACAGTGCAACATTTTGACTGATGTTTCCAGAAAGCAATATCCTCTCAAGGAGAATTGCATATATTTCAAATCTCAATGTTACAGGACTTTGCCTTTAATATTTCATATTTTTGCACCACTGCATTCGGTGACATATTTCTACGTGCATGTGGCTAATATGTACTATATTGCGATGCCTTCAAAAACCCTACTAGAGCTTATAGGAATCATTAGCCAAGTAATCTGCAAAACTAATGACATCCTAT
Source organism: Branchiostoma floridae (assembly GCF_000003815.2). Taxonomy (NCBI): domain Eukaryota; kingdom Metazoa; phylum Chordata; class Leptocardii; order Amphioxiformes; family Branchiostomatidae; genus Branchiostoma; species Branchiostoma floridae. The sequence goes on along the minus strand of NC_049994.1, from coordinate 12,371,769 downwards.
AAAACATGAAACACTTCAGGACCCAGTTTCTGGAACAGTGGACAGAAATAAGGGAGTCTGATTTCTAGGAAAGGGAATTGGGCTGATGCAAATCAGTGTTTGACTGATGCAAATCAATGCATCATTTCTGTAACAAAGGAAAATCATGCCAAACATTAATCACATCATTATAATATTGACAGTTGTTTGCCACACAAATGCTGACTAAATACAGTAGGATGTCCAAGCTATTACAGAGGACCCTAAGGGGAGTTAGCCACAATAGACACAAGGAAACAAACAAGTTAGAAATTGTATAAAAAGCAGTTCCCTTTTTGTAAAAAAGACTTCTGTGATGTTTTCACAAAGACTGTACCAACCTAATACTACACAATTCTTAATGCATTGGCAGTACCCATCTCCTTTTTTATAGCCCTTTGGCCACACCAAACCCCAGACATCTAAAAATATATGCTGGTGTAATTTTCACTCTCACATGAGAAATTGTATCTCCTGTACGTTACTGGTTGCATTTGTGGTATGCAAAACATGAATCCAGCGATACTGGACACCACTGTTTGTGTTTTCTTGCACGAATTCATACTTTGAATATGGATTCTTTACTTCGATACAATTTCAAGGCCTGGTTATAGTAACAGCCGGAAGAATTTGTTTGCTTTTGGGGCAGATGTTTACATAAAAACCAGTTTGCTGATACAAGCCCTTAACACAAAGGGAATTTATTTATAACAAATCGTAAGGTCAAAGAATTTATAAAGACTCAAATTCAAATATTTGACATTTGTAACTTTTACAATAATACTTCGGACACTTTTTTCAATAATGATTTTAATCTCATTGTAGCAACAGTTTTGAAGGTATATCTTTTCCATGCCAGTCAAAAGTACAAGTTTTCTATTTTTATGTAAAATCTTCAATTTGGCTGCTTATGATCTTCTGAAAATTGGGTGAAAACTGGGAGCGACAAAAGCAATTTGTACAAACCTGATAATCAAAGTATAACCTTGATATCTATTAATTACTATAACTTAACTTACCAAATATTTTTCTTTACTAGCCCTAAGACACGGCATATAACTTTTTGAAAATGCAAGGCAACTCACTAAATTCATGGTGGTGCCAAAATCAGGAATTGATAGTTCAGCTGGCTGAATGCAGCCCATAAAATACTCTTCAGCTTTTAAAGGTTCTTCCCTTGATTTGTAGGGCCCTTCAAGGAGGCCGCAGTATTTTTCTGACGTTCATAAATCCAGGTGTCCACAATCCGTCCCTCCAATATAGCTTCCTGGCCATAAACGGGCCCTACCACACACATGGAGGTAACTTTGATTTGTGTTTTGTGATTCTGTACTTAGAATTTACTTTCTGTACAGTCAAACCTGTCTATAGCGGCCACTCAAGGGACCAGACAAATTTGGCCACTATAGACAGGTGGCCTCTGTATAGAGGTGACAACTTGTAGATAAAATACCCAAGGGCCGACAAAAAGTGGCCACTATGGACAGGTGGCCCCTCTGTAGAGGTGGCCCCTAATACAGGTTTGACTGTATTTCTAACTTCAGGTCACAAGGACAGATGATATACATTTGTTTAGTCTCCAAGCAGATGGCATAAGATAGTTCCAAACTGGCCAGGGAGTGTAGTCAGCCTAGGTGTCCATTTGCCTGGTAGCGAAACACACTCCTAAACCGGCTTCACTCCTCTGGCAGCTTTTGATACCATCTTATGCTACCGTAGGATCTGCTTGGACATTGTTGAGAGATACATATGTATATTGAAGATGCAGATACACCGGAGTTGCGTAACGCAAAAGGAACAGACTAAACTACGGACTTGGACAAGGTTCTGGGCAAGTGCCACTGACGCCTATTTCAACTTCAAGTTCATGTGTCTGCATCCAAAACTTTACTTTCTTGTTGTTTTGGCAAGTGATCAATGCCAGCCCCAGTAGATGATATACAATATACCAAGAAGACAGTTGAGGATGAAAGGTGCATTACCAATTGCCCCCAGAAAAGATGTGCTGACCACTACTTGAGAAGCACTTCTGGCCGGACTCCAGAAATGGATCAGCAAATGGGTTGATTCTTTGAAGCATTAAAATTGGGCCGAGTCTGTCTTGTAAGAGTCCCGGTTTCTCCTACAAACTCATTAAAACCCCTTGAAGTTGAAGCTTTTTCTAATATAAAGGCTACCACAAAACATGTCCTTTGTTATAAACTGAGCTTTTTCATTTCTTTTACACTATCAGATGAGGGAACTATACTATCTTGGACACAACAGTTTCATACTGTAATACTAGTCTAGTCTGACTGCTACTAGTGCTAGGCTGTATACCTGCCAGAGGGAGGGGGTGAGAGTTTGGAGCTATATACATTAAAGGACTACATTAGAGTATCAAGGCTTTAGATTGTACTCTCCAAAACATCGCAGAGATAACAGCAGACAGTAATTTGCAAATTACACAGCATCTTGTTGTCAAACAATCAGACTTCATTACTAGTAACAAGGATGTGGTGTGAAAGTGTTTTGGAGACTCACTTGGGATTGATAAAGATCTGTGATTGTTCTACTCAATGTACCATTTTGTTATCTATATCTCTTATCTCTATACATGTACTAGCATTACAAAGTAATACAAGTTAGTACTAGTAGTAATTCTGCATTTAAGTCTTATCACTATACCAGTATTACAACAGCATAACACAAGTTGGGAATAGTGCATACTGTTATGGAGATAAGTGGTGGTTCTCTCATATGTTCAGGCTACAGCTTAACATACCTTCCAAGAACTGTAAGCCTACAGTGCATATCAGGGCCCTGGGGCTACATACATTTCACAGGATTCGAACCAACAACCTTGTGATCCACAAGCAGGATATATCTGACAGCTGGAGTATAACATGCTGCCTCAGTTTGGTCTTTACTGCGCACTAGTTTTATGTCCTCCTTACTCAGTACCCTAACTCTAACCCTGCACTTAATTCACAGTCAATCTTCTATTCTAAAATGGCCCAGCAGAAAAGACAACACAGCATGTCCTTCAATTTTAGCTAACAGCTCCCAAGTGTCCCATTTTCACTTGAAATACTGCTTGGCTAAAGGACGCCGACATCGATAAAAATTCAGCAATCATAGGACACAGGAACATATAACTTGGCAGGGCCGGTTTCTTTTGCTGAACACGTAACTCCGAATCTAATATGCATAACTAACATTCATGTTTTACAAATGAGTGATCAAATACAAGTTATTTTGTTCCGTAGGTGCCCCAAGAGGCCGTGAGAACTATAATTCTTGGAGACACTTTGGATAGATGTATGTTTGTCTAGGAGGAAGTGGATAACTTTCTAAAGATAAACTCCATGTATATATTGATAAAAGTCTATAAATACAACATGCCCTCTCTTGCCATATCCCCCCTTCCCCACAAACATCAAGCGAACTAAAGCTTATAAAAATGTGAAAAAATACATAGTAAAACTGAATACAAAACTTGTTAAAAATACCTGTATGCACAACATTCCAAGCACATATTTTGCCGGTCATGAAACACCTGCCTGATTGCAAAAGGCAGACAATATTTCAATTTTTGAATTTGAAATTTTTTTCCGGTGTGTTTTCAATGTTTATATAATACAACATACCATAACGTCCTGCCAAAAAATGCAGAATATTGTTGATAACAGAAAATGTAAATATTGTTTTTGTTGATAATACTGTTATCCATTTTAAAACAACAAACCTATGGGTACTATACTATTTCAGCATACATTGCTTGCTGTAATTAGAGACATTTTATTTTTAGAGATATTTTGTATGCTCCACCTCACTGCGTCATCGACAAGAGTCCTCTTTCCCTCATTGTCCCATCACAAAGCGAGGGGCACTAACCATGATGGGGACCGACTAGAATAGCGGTCGTGAAAAGATTTCGTGTCAAACCCAATTTACAGGTGAACAAATAGATGCCAAAGCCAGATGGTATTGCTCCCACTGCAAAATCTGTAAAAATTGGTAGTTTCGTCATTTCTTTTTCATCGATAGTATACAGGAGAGATTTACTAGGGGTAATTTTACAACAAAACGGAGGAGAGTGCAGCTGCCGGTGCTCAGACTGTGTAAAATTGGCTACGGAACACAAAATGCATAATATATACAGCGGCACGCCATCCGTTACATGTTGACTGTCAAAACTTTCGCTGATCTCAAGAGCTTCGATATAGAAACGCTTCCGGCATACAGCTTCAGTTCAATGATACAAGACTGCAACAGCTTACAATAAGAAAAATCTCTCTCTCCCAGGTTAGCACTACCCAAGGACTCGATAATACATGGGGTCCTTCAGCAGGAATAACCCACAACCAAGGTTACTCGTGTTCCTATCTTCGGTAATAAGACTGACTTCCTCCGTTTTGTCCCAGCGCATCTCAGGATTACCGGATGTTACGAGCAGAGGGAAAGATAGATTCCCCCATTTCTCGCTGACAGCCCGAGCCCACCAAGCATTACTCCCAGTCAGCGTATACAAAGGCCCGGTCCTCGCGATCTGGCAGTTTCTCATTGACCCGGTGCCTGTGGCCCTGCGCTGCATGGGATAAAAACCCAGCCAAGTCTGAAACAACCATCTGTTCGCTGGCACTAATTAACGCCTGGGTGGAAACCTCCAATTGCTACAGCAATCCATGCAATTCCAAGTGCAATTTCTACCCCTGTGATCAGCATTGGAGTCATACATCATACCTTTCATCTGTGAAATGATTTCCTGCAAATGTCCCCGTCTGGCATGGAAATGTACACATCCCCATGTCGCCCAATCATTCAGCCTACAACGTGAGGTAAATAATTGTATACATCTTCTTCCTGATGCTGCAAACTAAAGTCACCGAGAATGTTTGTCATATCTGTACGCAAAATCGTCCTATCGCTCCCAATATGTCTGATGCAATTTGCGCATTAGTTATTCATCCTGCCCTGAGAAATTGGCCTCATTTAATTTATTTACCGTGCGGCAACAACGTCAGGATGCATTGGGACGGCCCGCTAGCCAGGCAACAGCGGACAGCCCTAGAACCATGCAGCATCAGCAAACTTAAGCCTCTGCAAACCCACAATTAACACAGGGAAAAATTCACAGATCTGCCACGTACACTGACCTGCACAGGCCATCATTGATCTTATGCACATCTGTATGGTGAGGATATTTTCAAACCGCCAATCTTAGAGCTATCTGTTCTCAAAATGAAGGGATCAAGGATCACCTATGGAATGCTTTTGAAATCACAATGGTTTGGCTGTACAATAGATAGCCTTGTGGTAAGCAAGCGGTGTAATCTTGAATACATGCAGGACTGTTGGATCCTTCAAGGCAAATATTTGGGTGTTCGGGAGAGAAACCATGCAGTCGAAAAATCATTAACCCGGCACGACAATAGCTTCTTGATGCTCAATAAGCGTCGGAACGCCAAACAGAGCAAATGTCAAGAATATGGATTTAAAAAATCCACTCCCGCATTTTTTCATCACCAAAGAAATGCACCAATGTTCAATTTACCCCTGCATTGCATCATGTTGAGGAATCTAGGCTCAATCATGTTTTTAACGAACTGGGAGCAGAAATTTGGCAAATCAAAGGCACGTTCCCAACCCCTCTCTGACCCTGAAATCTCTCATCTCAAAAGCATGAAAAAGGGATTATTCTGTGGCCTTTTCTTCAGGAGGCTTTTGTGGACAGCTCAATGATTATAGATGGGGTGTTTCAAGGGTGGGGTCTTCACACAAGAGGTGTGACAAACTGGAACAGTTCAGCTCCTGGGACAGACTTCACAATTTGGTGCTATCTCATTTTCACACAACTGTCAACCATGGGGCCCATATCGGCTCTATACTGGTTTAGCACCCATTCTACAGTAAACATTGCTTTCCCTAAATAACACGCAAAATCCTTGCTAAGCTAAACAACGGGACACCAAAAAATAAATAAATCAATATTTAGGAACAATCAGTTCACAAATTTGCTGGCAGTCTTGCTCCTGGACAATTTTGCAAACGTGTATTTTGTTGTATTTTCCAGTGTGATATTATACACTTATACTATGAGCGTACGGTACCCAAATATAGTTTGGAAGATAAAAATCTCAAAATCACAGTTTTCTGATCATTTGACACACTATTTATCAAACCGATCTTTTTTGTCCGTGGAGGAAATGAAAATGACATGATTTGACACCTAATTGGAAAGATATCGACACATTGGTGCAAACCAACAACAAATTCAGTGTGCATATAGGTGATTACTGCAACCACTGGCTATCTTCTTGTTCCATCTGATATGCTGAGGTAGATTACATTACAGGGCAACATTCAAAGATTTACCAACATATAAAATGCATCTGACATGCTGCAATATAAAGTAATAGCAGCAACAGTAACTACTGTATCGCTTTTAAAGCCCATACGAGGTACTAAAAATGTACTCTTCTTTAACAAGTATTGCACTGACTTTAAGATTGTAACAAGAATGGTATGGTTATGTGAATAGATAGGCAATGTAGAAAGTAATGGGGAAAATGGTTTTAAGAAAGTATGAATGCAGGACATTATCACGTTGTATCCTCCACTGAAGAATTTTGCAATTACAAGATTATACCAATTATGTTATCAAGTGATTCGGAAGAAAACAATTAGCTGTGTAGCAATTTGCTGAGAATAAGGACTTAGATTCCAGTATGATTTGAATGCAAGGCACACTTTGGAAAACACTGCCAAATTTTCATTTGGCTATTTTTCAAGTTTTTTTCTCCTTTTTTTTTTGCTAATACAATAATGCCAGGGACAAAAAAAGTGACAAGGACACCATAATGACACCAAGGTCATCCTAATTGGATAAATCTATTGTTCCAAAGTAACCTTTCTAGTCAACATAATGTTTAAAGCTGTCCAACGACTTATAACAACAGAACTACTGTCCCCGAAAAATCCCATTTTCTACAAGCGATAATTGAGAAACCTGAACAAAAGCTTGTGTTTATTCATAAAGTCACAACTTGTAATTTCTGCTTTCAAATAACAACAAATACTTAACATTTACATAAACATTTTCTGTAACGTACATCTGTAAGGTACGCATTGCATACAAGTGCTATTTTGACAACACTCACCATACACTATTTTGAATACACACAGATGACAAAATGCTAAGATAAACATTAAAAACCACTTGCAAACAACTTCAAGTGTGAAACTGGAAATATGCCATTGAAAATATCAATACCAACTATTGATTGGCACCTGTCAATCACCCCACAGTTAAGCACATGTAAACACCTCCTCCCTAGAGGAACAAAATCCTTAACAAATCTCTACTTTCCTGTCTCTGCCCAGGGCACTGGCTTAACGGTATTTTGCAGACGTTTGGATTCACTTGTGTACAAACAGTTCAGAGTCTTCAGTCTCCTTGTGCAAAAAAAGGGGGAGTTTCCAAGACGGGATGGGGACAGAGTCCAACATCGCTACACTGGTCAGATGGGCACATGTCTCTGTTTTCAACCGGTTCCGAAGGGAAGACAGGGCTTCCACGGAGGGATAGTGCTTGCGACCCGAGGGCTGGGAGGCTGTGACCTCGGGAAAGAGGACAATCGCACGGTGACCGAGCAAGAGGCCAGGTTCGGGACCGGCCTGTGTGTGTGTGTGCAGACGACCCTGATGCATCGGTCACACTAACGTGAGTCGTGGCCGAACCACAGAGAGAGAGAGAAGAGAGAGAAGAAGCAGCGAGCTTCGCTGCCGTGAGCTTACCTCAGCTGAAGTCCACGACAGGGAGACGCAGGGATGGTGCGAGGAATAGCACAGGGCGGCACGGGTCCTCGGGGGGTGGAGGGTGGAAGGGTTTCGGGGGGAAACAGAACGGGAATCGGGGAGAAGAAGCCACACACAGCAGTAGGACCTCCGCTCTGCAGACTTGCCTTGATCCGTCTCTTCACTCAGCCTGCACAAATAGTTCTGGCACCTTCACAGGTCAACCCGAGAGATCACTCCGCGCACCATTCCCTTACTTATCATTGTAGTAAACACCATCATAACTAGCTATAAGCTTTACTCTAAAATACATTATTTATTAGATTTCTTAAGTATGAAATTATTGTCGATATGGGATAATCTTTATCAGATCTATTTTCTGCAATGTAAACATGCGCAGGGATAGCGTGCTGTGACGCTAGGTAAGTAGGTCGGACAGTACGCGTGCGCAATAGAATTAGGCCAGGGAGGCGCGAGATTTCTGTTTCTGCTTTTGTTATTTTCGGGACAGACGCGTTCAAAGAATTGGGTTATGTTTGCTCAAATGTTTAGTGGCCGCATTACTAGAATGTCCGCACGCCATCCACGGCGCCAAGTTGAAGAACAAAACTGTGCTCCATAAAAACGGTATGTTGTTTTGACAGGTGGCGCCGGTGACCAAAAAGAGTCGCCAGTAAAAACCCAGCAGGTGGTATGACGATCTGGAGTTGGCCTTTGCCGCTCTCAAACGGTCAAGTTGTACGTAGAAACATCAGATAAATGTACAGATAAGACATTTCTTTACCATCTTACGTTTACAGTGGGCCTAAGTTTGCAATGTACCATTAAATTGTTAAACATTTATCGGTGAGAAAAACTAAAGACCTGCAGCTAAAGTCTTACACGCACAATTACACTTCTAGGACTTCTAGAGTAGAATGAACCGCATCAACCTTTAACGAAAGCACGATCTCTCTGGAACACTGGAAGGAAGAAAGAAAAGAACTTCAAAACTGGTATGCGTTGTCGTATTTCTTTTTTTTCTTTCTTCTTTCAAAAGGCTGGGGAAAAAAAATAAACAACGTAATATATCGGACTTTCAAGTTCAACGAAGTTATTGGTAGTCTACCAACACGCATTTCTAATCATTCTGAATTACAGCAGCAATTAAAACTACCGATAAATGCTTATTAAGAACAAGGAGCTAATTTTGAACAGTTAAACTGAACAAGCCCAAATCAAACTGCTACTCAAGGTCACAGTTCTTTACCCAGGATACACACATTGTCTGT
>NC_049994.1:12352286-12361350 GCF_000003815.2 Branchiostoma floridae | reverse complement strand
AGAAGTGGCACAAATGGCGCAGTCACGACCTTTTCTTTAAAAGCTTTTTGCGCGAGCCGCGATGTGGGGCAGACGGACAGATGGACCCGATCGAAGCACTGCTGAAAGGATCGATTCTCGCTGAAATAGAGGTTACATTCGGACATATGCCGCGAGATATAAAGTGCCAAACGATCTATTACACTTAGCCATATCCATTGCCATACCAAACAGTTCATACAGGCAGGAGAAATAATTTTCCCTCCCTTTTTTTCTAATCCGAGGCCCTAGGCGGATACTCATTAGGAATCAAAGGATTTCCTCACTTCTGTTTGAACCACAAAGGCGGCGGAAAATTGCCCGGCTTCCTTGCGAGCGTCTCTGCAAGATTAGCTTGACCCTAAAGAATCGACAGGGTTTTCCTTCCCTCTCCCCGTCCCCAATATACCTTCGGTTCTTTGGGGTGAGGTTGGAGGGAAACAGACGGCATCCATCTTACAAAAGGTTAAACATCGGCGTTCGGACATGCCAAAAATCGACCAGCGAGCGAAAGGAGCGCTCGCTCCGACACCTGGTGACAACTTGGGATCGATATCCGGACAAAAGGGATCGGTACAGGTGCTGTATCGGTCTGTGCAGGACCCGGGACCGTGTCATTCATGTTATATGACCGCTGCGTCAGGTTTTCCCCTCCGATATCAGCGATTTTCTATAGCCGACAGGACCAGGCAAGGCCAAGCGACAGCTGGTACGCTCTTTCAATGCGTTTGAAAGAAACAGACATGTAACCAAAGGACAAGGCGTGGGTGAGAACACAAAAAGCCTACTGCACAGCTTGTAAGTAATCTCTAAGCAGATCAGGCCAGACAGCAAATGAAAACGGACAAAAGGACAATTAATATGAAAACACATTGTACAAAATGAAATAATGTGATAAGTCGGATTGAATATGCATATACTAGTAGCAACGAAAAAAATAAAGAAGACTTTCTTTGCTGTTCTGAACAGGTATATATTTTATTTCATTTTCGGAAAACATTACAAATGCAACGCATCGCACCGAATGTCAAAGCCAGCAAAAACTTATTAGATATGAAAGCATCTATGAACGTACTTTTCTGACATTACAGTACTGACGATGTACAATGAACACTAGTACTCCCAGAGTGAATTGTCATAAATATATGACAATAATGAAATGTTTTTGTAAACAGAGGGTCAAATGAACGTCAACGTCGTTTTATCACCATATACCACGTCAATTATTCAATTATGAAGTACACATCTATTTAACAACGGTTCCCATCGTGCGAAAATCTCAATCGATAACATCTGTGGACGAATACCCCAAAGCCATGTCTAATCTATAGTAAACCGGATTTTATGCTATTTTAAGTCCGTTTTTACTGAAATGGGCGCCATTTTGGTTTGAGCTGATAATCGATTCTTGATAATGACGTCTGTACGTGTAGACATCGTAACGTGCTGCGAGGAAGGGAAAATATGTTAATCTGGCATAAAATGTTAATTTCTCTTACTATATTCTGACTAGTCTATCTCACAATTTTAACGTGATTGGGTATACTAATTTGTCCGAATCTATATTATAAACACAACATTTAATGACATACACAAAACATATCATTTCATTATTTATCAACATATACAACATGGTTTTTTTCGTTTCTAAAGAATCGTAACTGTAACTTTACTTCAATTCAGATGGAGAAACACGGTGTAACTCTGCACATGTAAGTTTATGATTTGTAAGAATGATATTAAAGAACAAATATATTCAAAGTATCAATCTAACCTGCAGCGTTTTTATCATTTACTTAACAACTTATTGTCACTGCTGAGATACGTATATTTCATGTGTATATATTACACCCTCTCCCTTTGTTAAATTTTCCTTTTATAAGTGGTGCCAAGGCATTCGCACGGATTTAAGAACGTAAAAATCCATATGTGAAAACCCACGAATCCTATTGAAAACGCAAGTCGCATTGTGTAAAACGAACGAATCTTTTAGAAACCAATTTATAAAATTCGTACCGATGTATGAGCACCCTAGCCCTTTTTAAGATCACTAAGCGAAATATCGGCGTGCTGAAGGAATTTAAGTATCTTTTTGCGAATAAGATTTATCTCTTTCTAGCAGATAGGAAGCAACGTTAATACCATGGTGGCGACGTAGTGTTGGAGATATATCGATTTTCCCCGGGCCTTTCGCGGAACACCAGTCCACACTGTCTGCCTGGGGTGTCTTATATTACAGTATTAATCGATGTAGTCTGGTGGCAGAGAACGATAAGCGTGCAATATGGTCCATACAAAGTTTTTTTGCTGTTTCTGTATCTCTGAGGTGTGGTCTATCAGAATCTGGATGATGCCACTCTGTCATCATTGGGCAATCCGCACAATATGCAAATTAAGGCGGCCATTAAGGAAATTCTTGTTTTCGTCAATATCTCGGTAACCACACATGGTATCAAATTGATTTTGGTGTCTATCCCCATGTTTTGTGGGGCAAAGAATCAGATTAGGCCATTTCAGTAATGATCACACCAATATTTGGTTAGATATGCATAAAATATGCAAATTAAGGCGGTTATTACGGAAAATCTTGCTTTCGTCAAAATCTCAGTAACTACACATGCCATAAAAGTAATTTTGATGTCTATCCCCATGTTTTGAGGGGTAAAGAATCAGATTAAGCCATTTCAGTAAAGATCACACCACTGTTTTGTGCTGAATAGGCATATAATATGCAAATTAAGGCGTCTATTACGGAAAACCTTGCTTTCGTCAATATCTCAGTAACCACACATGGTATTCAAATAATTTGAGTGTCTATCCCCATGTTTTGAGCGGTAAAGAATCAGATTAAGCCATTTTAGAAATGATCACACCAATATTTTGTGCTGAATAGGCATATAATATGCAAATAAGGCAGTCATTACGGAAAATCTTGTTTTCGTCAATATTTCAGTAACTACACATGGTATCAAGATAAATTTGGCGTCCATCCCCATGTTTTGAGGGGTAAGGAATCAAAAAAAGCCATGTCAGTATTGATCACACAAGTACTTTATTGAAAATGTTTCAAAAATCAGCTTCAGTGTATATCATAGTGGATGCATCCACTTTAATTATGCTTATATATGTTGCCATTCCTGGTTTGACTCAGTCCTCCAACAAGTCACATTCACAACCATTGTCACAGACATCAACCTGTCAGGTGTGTAAGTGCTTCTCTGTGATATCCACAAAAATGTAGCTGGCAAGTGAGCTATAGCATCCACACATTGCTGTCAAGGTGTATCTGTAAGACAGCCACACTGAGGGAACAGACACTACTGGTCCAGGGGTAACTGAAAACACTTCTGGGGTTACGGGCACTACTGATGGTACACACGTCTACATCGGGTATGGTCTCTGCTATACAGGATGAATGGGCATTACGGGAGGTACAGGCACTACCGGGGGTACGGATGCTACAGGGGGAACGGACAATACGTACGGACACTACTGAGGGTACAGATTTGACACTACTGGGGGTATGGGCACTACAGTGAAAACTGACACATGGTACAGTGAAAACTGACATTACAGGTGGTACTGACACTACTAGATGTTACAGCCCGGGCAGCACTTGGTAGGGGTGCACAGTGTACCACCAGTACAAAAACGGGTTCTTCTTGGACCGGTCCCAAAAAAGTCGGACCTGAAAAAACTCAATTTGGCCCAATGGAGATATGGGAACTGGATAACTGGGGATATGGACACAACTCACTGTATGGACACCACTGGGGATACAGACACTACAGGTGGTACGGACACTGCTGGGGGTACAGACACTACTGGGGGTACGGGCACTACTGGGGGTAATGGACACAAATGGGGGTACGGACACTACTGGAGGTACGGACACTACTGGGGGTACGGACAATACTGGAGGTACGAACACTACTGGAGGTACGGACACTACTGGAGGTACGGACAATGCTGGGTGTACGGACAATACTGAGGGTACGGACAATACTGGGGGTACGGACACTACTGGGGGTACGGACAATACTGGGGGTACGGGCACTACTGGGGGTACGGGCACTACTGGAGGTACGGACACTACTGGAGGTACGAACACTACTGGAGGTACGGACAATGCTGGGTGTACGGACAATACTGAGGGTACGGACAATACTGAGGGTACGGACACTACGGGGGATACACTACAGGAGGTACGGACACTACTGGAGGTACATTGTATGGACACTACAGTGGGTATTGACACTACAGGGGCACAGCCACTACAGTGGGTACGGACACTACAGGGGTACATACACTACCGTACGGAGTACGGACACTACAGGGGGTACCGACACTACAGTGGGTACAGACACTACACCTACGTACTGACACTACACCTGGGTACTGACACTGCATTGTACAGAAACTATACTTGGGGTACGGACACAACTGGGAAACAGAGACTACTGGCCTGGGGTATCAATGCCAATGGGGTACGGGCATTACAAGAGGGTACGGACACTACTGAGGGTACGGGCACTACTTGGGGTATGGACACTACTGGGGGTACGGACACTACTATGGGGTACGGACACTACTGGGGGTACTGACACTACTAGGGTACGGGCACTACTGGGGGTACGGACACTACTGGGGATACTGACCATGCTGGGGGTACGGACACTACTTGGGGTATCGACACTATTGGGGGTACGGGAACTACTAGGGGGTACGGACACTACCTGGTGGTACGGACACTACTGGGGGTACGGGCACTACTTGGGGCATGGACACTACTGGGGATGCGGCCAATACTGGGGGTACAACACTACAGGGGGTAAGGACACTACTGGCCAAGGGGGCATTGGTACTACTGGACGCTACTGGAGGTATGGACACTGCTGTGGAGGGGAGAATTGACACTATAGTACTACGGGGGTACGGATACTTAACGACTTGGATATGCACTGAAGTTGATTTTTGTATATTTTTAATCAAATATTGGTGTGATCAATACTGACATGGCTAGTCTACTTCCTTACCCCTCAAAACATGGGGATACTAAAGTGGATTCATCAGATTCTTAACCCCTCAAGACATGGAGATAGACACCAAAGTTAATTTAATACCATGTATGGTTTATGCTGAGATATTGACGAAAGCAAGATTTTCCGTAATAACTGCCTTAATTTGCATATTATATGCCTATCCAGCACATAATATTGGTGAGATCTTTACTGAAATGGCTTAATCTGATTTTTTACCCTTAAAAACATGGGGATAGACACCAAAATCATTTTTATACCACGTGTGGTTGCTGAGATATTGACAAAAGCAAGATTTCCCGTAATAACCAACTTAATTTGCATATTATATGCCTATTCAGTACAAAATATTGGTGTGATCTTTACTGAAATGGCTTAATCTGATTCTTTACCCCTCAAAACATGGGGATAGACATTAAAATCTATTTGATATCATGTGTGGTTACTGAGATATTGACGAAAGCAAGATTTTCCGTAATAACCGCCTTAATTTGCATATTTTATGCATATTTAGCCAAATATTGGTGTGATCATTACTGAAATGGCCTAATCTGATTCTTAACCCCTCAAAACATGGGGATAGACACCAAAATCAATTTGATACCATGTGTGGTTACTGAGATATTGACGAAAACAAGAATTTCCTTAATGGCCGCCTTAATTTGCATATTGTGCGGATTGCCCAATGATGACAGAGTGGCATCATCCAGATTCTGATAGACCACACCTCAGAGATACAGAAACAGCAAAAAAACTTTGTATGGACCATATTGCAAGGTTGTCCAAAAAAATGGGGTTTGGCAACCGGACTAATGGGAATATATCTTGGTGTAAACATTGATTCTCGTTGGGGGATTAAGGATATTTGCGGATCACAATCACCCTAAATGCGGGTCATAGGTCACCCATATATTCTTACGGGAAAATAAGAATTTTGGTTTTTGTTGATAGTATAAAAAGCTTACAAGCTATACAATGTCACCGTTGTTATTTTTCGACAATCCCTAGGTTACAAATGTGTATCATGATGTTTCCACCATTTTTACTTCCATTGGCGGGTTACCCATATGTTCTAACGGAAAAAAAATAATGATGTTGTTTTTTGACGACGCCTCAGGGGAGTCGTCAAGTGGTATATTTTGCATTCAGTCTGCAAAAATTCTAGGAATTGCACAGGCATTTCCACAGGAATGCAGTATGCTGGGTATGCAAGCCCTCCCCCCCAAATCTGTTCCAGATGTATCTCTGGTATGCAATGGTGGAATGTAGGTCACACTTGCTCCCTGGAGGAATTTGTCCTTTGAAACTAGACACTAGAACTCTGCACAATGGATCACGTTGTCTTGGTTGTTATGTTATGTTATGAAGGATGCATTTTCTTTTCTAGAGCTTGTTCAAGCCATACGTCACAGGCAGATAGGAAATACTTCTGTAGTGCTCAGCTGTAGGTTTAGGTCACTGGCAGACCATTGTGCTGTACCGGGGATAGTACATTTCTGCTGGCTGTAGGTTTATGTTACAGGTGGGCTAGTATATTGTGCCAGGGATAGTGCGACAGGGAAGTTCCAGTCTATTTCTGATTTGAGCTGTATTGTTGTACCCTCAATCGTCGTCATGGCAATAATACATTTTTATTGCCAGTCTTGTTGTTGATAGTATAAAAAGCTTACTTAGGGTATATAATGTCACCGTTGTCATTTTTCGACAACTGCAAGGTTGTATGTGTATTATGAATGTTTCAACCATTTTTACTTCCAATGGCGGGTTATCCATATATTCTAACGGAAAAATAATGATGTTGGTTTTTGTTGATAGTATGAAAAGCTTACTTAGGGTATACAATGTCACCGTTGTTATTTTTCGACAACTACTAGGTTATAGATGAGTATTATGATGTTTCAACCATTTTACTTCCAATGGCGGGTTACCCATATATTCTAATTTAAATAATGATGTTGTTTTTGTTGACAGTACGAAAAGCTCACTTAGGTTTTACAATGTCACTGTTGGTATTCTTCGACAACTACTAGGTTATGAATGTGTAGTAAGATGTTTCAAACATTTTTGCCTCCAATGGTCTTTAAAAAATATTGTTTAACTGTCTCTTTTCAAATTGCTGTCTAGATGACCATGACTGCAGAGAAAAGCGATAGTAGGTTATTCACTTTCTCAACTGTCATTACGACATCCACATATATTACGTTATGTACCTCTGGGCACTACTGGCTTTTCCTAACATTGTTTCTTGCCTATAATCATTGTCTAAAATACAGAAGAAGAACTTGATTGCACGACAATTATATAGTGGTACAATGTATGGCAACAACTATTACACGAAGTACGAATTAGAGTTATAGACTAAAACTTAACATCCTAATTAATATAACAATAAGAGCTAACATGATTCTTTAATATAGTATCTACTGGGGCTAATAATGAGTTTCGGCATTCTTTCTAATGATAAAGCAGCTCTTTATAAATTTGCCTATTTTTACATCATGGAAGTTGTGGCATCTAAACATATATACGGGTCTGTCTGTAGCAAATGTGTGTGTTTACATCATTCAGGTATCCTACGGTTTTCAATCGATGGTTGGCTTACGTTCATATGTTACAAGTCAGATGCAGAATACAAAGATGCATGGCTAAATGTTTGATAAAAAAATATATATTTTTGGAAATTGTCGTTATGTATATATAATTTGAAGAGTAAACCATTATTGTTCCATTATGTTTCAGTAATTGTCTGGTGCTCCCATTTCTGATTTAATGGCGTCAATCAAAGGTCATGGCCTGTTTCGTGTTTTCTCTGTGTTTTGTAACAGCACAACATATTTATTTTTAATGACGAGTCTGAAATACACTGAAATTCAACTTCGTCAGTTACTCACTTTCAATCCAAATCTTTAATAGTTTTCATATTGCACGTTTTAGATAATAAATGATAAATCTTTATTGTACTTGTTTCTTAGGTGTAGGCTTTCTATGTGAATATTGCTTTTGAAACTTTATTTTATTCCGTCCGAAGTTTCTCATCTGTACGGCATGTGCGATAACGTATAAATTGGTCAATATAGATTTTGGTTATGATCATAACTCATTGATCATATATATTTCATAGCTATCGCTCCGGAGTACATAGAACATATAGTGAAACCTAACGTTTAATACTTCGGGTTGACGATTTAGTGACGTAGATTTCTTCTTTATGACATGATTCGTCTTTTACACAATTTGGGAGAGGTCCAGAGAGCGCGCGTAATGTATGATCATTTCTACCACATCGCCACTGAAGACCTATTAGGTAGGGTTTATTGTAGAGCAATATGCCCCGGGGGTGAGGAAACGTCGGGAGTTGTACTCGGTATCTGTTAGCTGCTAGGATTTATTTGGACAAGAAGAAAGATGAATTGCTAGTTAGGGTATGGGTATATTTCCTTAAAGATTGCTTGGGAACGTTTTGAGGACACTCAGATTGATGGCATTCTAGTTACGTTAAATCATAAAGATCACTATGTTTGAACTCCATACAAGACTTTAGTTGGTAACTGTGAGATTCCGATTCAAATTCTGGGAAGGGCATTCGGTTGGGGCTGCACTCGTCTTTCGGAAGGGACGTAAAATAGGGTTCCCTGTCCGAGGAGGGGCCTCTAGCTCGCTAGCAACCGTTCCCTGTAAAAAAAACTGCTATTGAAACAGCAAGGAAGCTTGTTGTCCTAAATATGTGCAACTAAGCATTACAAGATGAACAGCAACCCAATACATGTACCTTGTCTCATAACGTAAAAGTTTTAACTTAACATAGCACGTGGGTTGCACGGAAAGAAGAAAATAAAGTCTACCAAAAACGTAAAACAATTCCTCTTCTACTGCCTACAAAACTCAAACCCTTCTATTTTGGCGTAGAAATGGTTTCAAAACAATGTTTAGTTTGCTTATTAGACTACGTGTATTCATTTTGCTGTTGCCTATACCCATCGGCATGTTGTATACCATATTTTGTGGTA
>NC_049994.1:12350997-12352171 GCF_000003815.2 Branchiostoma floridae | reverse complement strand
CCGAAGACATGGTCAGTTTGTTGTTATTACCTTGCTCCCTCCTGGTAAACAGACAAAGGGCTGTCCTAGGTTTTAGTGTGTACTATATAACGTTAGGTATTCATCTTGTGTAGAAGAAGGATGATTTTTAAACGCTTTTGCTGGCAATTTCATTTTGTACTGGGTCATTGTGGTGGCTACCTCAATGTGGTCTGAAATCTAAAGGCACACCGAAAACACATTTCACAAAAAAAAACATGACTCTATTGACAAAAAAGCTCGATATGGAGGGGGTCGTTTAAATTTAGGTGAAGAGGAAGTTCCACGTCTATACTCGTTCCTAGAACTAGTAGTCTCAAAGTCTCAACTACATCATTCGGAAACAGGCTTCCATGGGATTGCTTCCCTGACGTATGAGTGGCTCCTTGAGCCTTGTTTTGTGGTGAACCCTAAGTACATATATATAAAAAGTGAAGAGGTTATCCACCCTTACCTTATCTGCAAAGTTCTGGAATAATATTTGTGGTATGACCTAAAGTGACTTCAGCCCATATTTGTCCCACACGACTCAACACCCACACACCAGCTTGTACTGACACTGTACAACTCCCGACGTAGGCGGGAATAATTAAGCGTCGGAATGGCCTATTTAACAAGCACGTTTGATCACAGCGACTGGAGGCAGACCTAGACGCCCGCCCCTTACAGAACTCACGTTACTGTGGGTGTTCTCTGTGGGTCAGACCAATCAACGTGACACATTTAGGTTAGAGCAGACCATTCAGTTTTCTTTTGGAGTCTTTTACTACTAAAATTGTCTTTCTCTCCTTTGCATATCAATTCATAGTTAGGATAGAAAAATCTGTTCTGCGGCTACATCTCTCTTGCATATCAATTCTTGGTTAGGATATGTAAACCTGCTCTTCAACGAGAGATCTCCTAAGTATCACTGACGAAACGTCTGACGGTTCCAAAATCATATCCAGTTGCTTGAGTAATTGCTACCTGGCGTATCTGATTACCTGAATGTCCTTCACCGACAGACCATTCAAATATTTTTCAAACATGACCTTGTTCGTCTTGGTGACTAGTGACAAAAATTCCACTAATTACCCAACTTCTATGTATAACCAAGGAGCTTTTAAAGCTCCTTGGTACAACCAAAATAACTTGCCGGGACTGTTTGATTGTACTT
>NC_049994.1:12346782-12350897 GCF_000003815.2 Branchiostoma floridae | reverse complement strand
CAAAAAAGTAATATCTTAACTGAATATGATAGCGTTAATAATGTACGTGTGTGCGTGTGTGTGTGCGTGTGCGTGTGTGCGTGTGTTTGTTTGTTTGTGCTTGTGCGACTGCATGCATACATGTGTGTGTTTGTTTGTTTGTGCTTGTGCGACTGCATGCATACATGTGTGTGTGTGTGTGTGTGTGTGTGTGTGTGTGTGTGTGTGTGTGTTGGGGGGGGGGGTCCTTTTGTAGATTTTACGGACTAACGAACGCCGCAGACACGAGCTTTCAAGTGTGTTTTTTAAACAAAAAAAATCATCTATCGCTCTTCTTGTACTTCCTGGGCGGCCAAACCTCTGACTGGGAGCACACTCATGAGAGATGGGGAATCACGCAGGTCTCATAGAATATCAAATACCCGGTCTGCTCGAGCAGTTACGGAGTCCGCACACACCGAGAGCAGGTGGGGCTTCCACGGAACAGGGCCAAAGGCGGCACTTTGCGCCGGTCTGATGTATAATATGAGCTCTTCATTGGAAGCACCTTTGACATGGGCGAGTACATTATACACTATCTGATTGCTTAACAGGGTGCGGTTAGTGGATTCTGTAGTGTTAGATATTTTCACCCCAACATAAATAGGATGCGGTAGTGGATTCTGTAGATATTTTCTTGGTTTCGTTCATATGTACTGCTTTAGATTTCCTCAAAATTACAGCATTGATAGAAAATTTGTTATTGTAGAGACTATCATTGTTTTCATTGCCTTCGATTTCACAAAACAAAGTGCTGAGCTGGTCTTTCTTGTAAGCGGTTCTTTGAAACATTAAGGCAGAGACACATTCTTGTTGAGACGATTTGATACACGCCTGCATTGCTACGATAAATCTTACCCCGACACACTCTACGCTTCAGACCGCCTTAAGATCACGATAACTCGAAATCCCCAAATCTCGTAACGTGACAAATCATGCTGCCAACGCTCCAAGGACACTAGACGTGACGCGCAGAAATACGGCACTCCCGTTCCCAATCACGAAGATCCTTTCAGTGTGTCGTCTGCGCCATCTGTCACCCGCTCACGCTTTCAAAAGACGGTCACAAGTTCGACTGTTAAACTTGTTCCACTGCGCTGAGACGCCTCTGTGGGCTTACCGGCTTTCGGTCTTTCCTTTTACATTTGTCTTGAAGCTACACAGCTCTTTCAACTACGGTTAATCCTGATGAAAACGAACACAGGCGAAAAATCGTTCGAGGTAACTTCACGGAAACTCGATGAACCAAGAAGACTTCGCTGATTCATTGCCAACAAAACTACCTGCCATCTGAAGTTAATGAACTTATTTTTTGCCCTGAAGCAACCTATTAGAGCAGTGCGTGTGCATCTGTAATTGCTACACATTTAATAAGAGTTACAGCTAGTATGGGGATAACTTAGACTTTCGTGGCAATTTGTTAAAGAGTTTTGGCAACTGGATTGCGTTTGTGAACGGAGTCTCTAGGTGCTAAACCGCGAACCGCTCTGAAACCAAGGACCAGCCACCTTTTGAACTAAGACTGCCTTTTGGTAAGTCGCCAAAATTCACAGACAACCTCTTGCCACCTTGGTTAATACAAGGCTTTTCCCCTCAACATCTAATATCCAGTAAATTCCTCGTAAAACACACGAGAGCACACAGTCTTAATTACTGCTTGGCCATGTTTAAAGTACAGACGTTTTCGTATTCAAGGAGTCGCCTAGTTAGTGTAAGTTGCTATAATCTTGCAAACAAGTACACGTTTGTTCCTGAACGTTGTGTATTTTCATAACATTTCAACCCGTCTCTAAGTCTGCATTATGTATGACTTTTCTTCAACTTTTTGTACCGCGGTGATAAAATCCCAGGCATCTGTTTAGACCGTAAATTGTCTTACTTCATTTCCCGTCTTTTATGTATCATCTGTTCTGAGCTATACTCTTGTACCTCGATTAACCGCAAATGTTGCTTCGCAAATCACGTATCAAGGTTGGCTAGCGGGCCTAATCCAGTTCGAAAAAGAATCGCTAAATCTTCTTTTCTTAAGTAGACGCGTACACTTGACGACTCTTGTTCTTCTTTCTACGTTGTACTTTTCTCTTGACAACTTGTGGCGAGCTACCAGTGACAAATTTAAAAAAAGGAGCCAAAATAACATGTGTTTCGTTCCAAACAATTTCAGTCTTTCGAATCTCTGAGTTATGCTTTTTGGGTTCCTCATATCACCTTTTCGTCATGCGATACTCTCTGAGGCAATGTATCCTCCACTCCTCAAGATTACGCTAGACTGATTGCACATACCCAGGAGCAAGGCGCTATATCACATATCTGTCACGCAAGAGGCAGTGTAAATGTTTGCAAAATCCCGAAAACGTCGGTGAGAAAGCCCAGGTATGTCTAGTTAAGCCTTTCAAAGATAGGGTTACAGTGACTGATTGGACCAAAAACACTGCAAGGCTCAAAGATGTCACAAACTACGACCGTCTTATAGAATCTATCAAAACACATCCCATCAAGACATGTGACGTACGATGTTGAAGAGGATCGCCCGGGAGGTATATGTGTGTGTTTGTGTGACGCAAATGCGATCCCGCACACGGATTTGATTTCTCCGTGATTTGAACATCAAAAGTTTCCGACAATTGCATCTTCTACGGCGGTAACCGCAAACCTTTTAACTGTGTTAATAGGAGAGTTTGAGGTAATAACAGCCCCAGCTTTAAGCGTCTAAAAGTCTGCCTTCATTTTTGTGACATTTTCCGGTATCATCAGTATCTTCCAAAATACATGTCTTTGTTATTGAAATACATTTCCCTGAAGTTTAATTATATTCTGGAATGCCCCGGGAAATGTTATGAATTATCAAGATTCAAAGAAAGCCGCACGTCAGAAATCTTAGCGCAAATTTCAGGTATCGGTATATCAAAGAAGTATTGCATTAAATAGGGTACACAAATTGTATGAAGGAAATAAAACCAATTCAGACTATCCGAATCTAATAAAATGGTTCAAAGAAGTACATTTTGCTAGAGTTTTTTATCTAGCTTGGCGAAAGTATTAGATTAGATACAAACCTAGCCAGGTAGGCGCTATAATAAAACTTTGTAAAATGGTATCATAAACTACAACCCAGTTTGAATGAAAGTTTATCTGTGACTTGGAATTGTAAATTACAAATATTTTTATATCCTTTCCGTACACAGAGTAAGGCTTGATTTTGGTATACACTTTGTGAACACAAACAGAGTACAACGCCACATTCTTTATTGTTCAACGCAGTTGCTGAACGGAAACCACTTAATAGAAACCACCAAATGTTATTTTGTCCTTCAAGCAAGCCTTAATCATCGATTTTGTAGTGCGGTAAGACTCCAGAAGGTTGGGCTCCTTTCGTCCCTATTTCGAGTTTCTCCACGGCAATTAGAACAATTGACTGGTGATCCCGGACTCACGGAGACCTGCAGCATCGATCGGGTTCTGCTCTGAAAGAGAAGCCCTTCCCTAATGACTTGGCCAGGTTTGCGGAGTAATGGAATAAGAATGGCTAAACATGAAGTGAATAAATGGCCAATCTGCTAATCAGTTCGAACAGCGTGTATCAGATTAATTGATTTGGTTCGACCATCGATGAGAGACAATCCACCGACAAACGTGAGATGTCTAGATTCATTCCGCGATCCAAGATGGCGGACTGCTCTGGTGGTGGCGACATGTAGCATCTCATTCGGCAATGCGTCTAAATATCAAATCTTAAACTTAATATCGTCTTTATATGATAGTTACTCAAGCAGTTCAATAGATTTGCGAACATGCTTGGAAGAAGATTTACAAATCTATTCAGTTGCTTGAGTAACTGTAACGATTTGTATCTTATTACATGGATGTCTAACCTTCCTCGCCCCAACTGTATCAGTTTCGCAATAATATCTAGCGTGGAGAATTGGCAAAACACCATAAAGAGGGTGTTAATAAAGGGTTAATGCCCCGGCCCGAGGTGTATATGGTGAGATGATAATTGGTCACGCGAGATATTATTGCGAAACTGATACAGTTGGGCCGAGGAAGGTTAGACATCCATGTAATAAGATACAAATCGTTACAGTTATTCAAGCAAC
>NC_049994.1:12310386-12346296 GCF_000003815.2 Branchiostoma floridae | reverse complement strand
CACGAAGATAGCGGTGGACATTTGGTTTGAAGGCTGGTAAGTGGTAAACAGGAGGGAATAGTTGTCGTAGAGAGAGTTCCATAACTTGGCTGTCCAGGGAAAGAAACTGCTACTGTAGAAGGACTTGGAAAACGGCAATTAAACAGTATAGCTATGTGAGTTTGAAGAAATCCTAGTGTTGTACTACTTAAAGGCTCTCAGTGGAGGGACAAGTAGCGTGAGATCATTGGAGCAATAGTCATGAAAGTACCGGTAAAAAGGGACAGGGATGCAACGTTTCATGATGACAAAAGCAGAACCTGGTCTTACTAACTGTGGAGAAACAGCAGAACGTTATTTTTCTAGTATCGGTACATCTAAAGTGCTGTTGATCTGTATGCATCTGATTGAAACGTAACCTAATGTTAAAAGTAAAAATGTGGCGTCGAATCCCCGACCTGCCAGGCTAGAGGACACGGGATCGATTCCTGGCACTCCCTGTTAGAAATTGTGGAAAAGACATTCCTTGGAAAAGGAACTTTACACGACCTTTTCTTACTCCACCCTTGTGTAAAGATGGGTACTGTACCTGACTTTGGTTAGGGGGGTAAAAGGCGGTGGAAGGAGAGGAATGGGCTCTGCCCTCTAGTATTGTGAACTGGACACTGAATAGCAACCAATTGCCCCTACAGTATATATATATAGCGCTACTTTTACCTTTACCCTTTTATCAAGACATAGATAAAACGTGCCATTTAGCACCCCGGGTCTGTATAGCAAAGTGAGTTAAATTTCCTGAGGTTCGTCGGAAACCTTTATCTTAAAAATCACGCATCCTGAAATCTCCGGCAGTCAACTGTGTTGAAATCCGCACTCTGGAGACACTTAAGAGATGTGTTTTAATTAAGACCCAAGGTTTCTTTCTGCTTGAAGTGATTATTTCGACGATTGCGGGCTGCAAACTCTCGCGTGCCATGCCTGACTGTGAGCAGGCGACACTCCGAGGACTTCTGGCGATGCGGAAAGTGATAAAAGTGGAAACTCTTCACACTTCTAACGACAACTGATGAGATGTTGGAAACGTTCCAAAAACCGAGGATGGAACTGATTTCTTCATCTTTCCACGCCATTGCAGAGATCAGCAGTTTCCAATTACTTCAATAAGAAGTGTTCTAATTTGTTCCTTGCTGATAATAATTTACTTACAGAGGCTTTCAGCTTTGTATTACGGATTGCAGCCGGTCTATGTTTAAGTCGGTGAGAATTAGGTTGCCATACATGGAATCACATCTGTCTAGTTTTCGCAGTCATTGCCATTTAAGGCGAACCATATAGTTTCATTTCATAAGCAATAGAGCGTTTTCAATCAATATTCATACGTTGGTATACTAAGAGAAAAATGAAATACGTAGAAAAAAGTGAATATCGCCGTGACAATCATTCTAGATCTAAATTCATTCTGCTATGATATTGAAATGTTTGAGTTCTTTTTTGTATGTACATAGTGGAATATGAATTATTGAGTTGATTAACCTAATCAAGAATATAGTAAATTGCTGATAATGCTTTGACTTTTTCTGGTACAATGCATTTCATAATGACGTCAGCATATGTATGTGCAAGTTCTAAAATATTTCCCTGTAAGCTGTTTATTCCTTGATATTCTTCCCTTCCTTTATGATATTCTTCCTTTCCTTTAAAAAATTGTCCCTAAACAGGCATCGATCTCCCACTCCCAATCATGTAAGTGTAACTGACACGGAAAGTGATCGATAGTTTTGCGGAAAAACAATTACTTACCGCGGTGTGTGTCAGCTACGGTTACCACAGGACAACGGGAACTTCAGATAGCGCCGGGGCTTTTCCGTTAATAACGTGGGGTCGATGTGATCATTGTCTAGACGTGCCCTCGTTTTATAATCCTTTAAAGTACGATTCTGTGGAAACAAAAGGATAGACCTAACTCAGGGTATTAGGACGGACCGCGGGAAGAAATTATGACCCGATAGGGAAACATAGATGAACAAACTTAAATTCATCCCTTTTTACTGCACAAGAAAGTTGACAAAACATAAAACACCAGTAAAATAACGCGATTAGTTGCCAACAAAAATAAAATACCATAATTTCAAGGCAATCCCTCTTACGATCGTCCTTCCCCTTTTAATAACTGATAATATCAGCACCAGCTTATTATGTACAGCCGTATAATTTGTTGAAGTATACCATATCCATATACAATATATATGGCGGGTTGCATGTTATGTTCCGTTATTGGGGAGCCATATTATTGGATCTACCGCATGGACAAAACAGATTGTGTCGTCAAATGTGTGGATAAAATCTTGGCGATAAAACTAAACTGTTTTTTACTTGACCTTGAACGTGACGTCATGAAAGCTTTTTCAAGTATGGAATATTGTCCATGGCCCCTCAAGTCCAAGCAGATGTTTAAAGAGCATTTTTTTCTTGAGTCGACCGTTTCTATGTTGGGATCTGTTCGTTTTCATTCACTTTCCATATCAGTGAAGCAGGCGGGCGTTGGGCGCCATTTTGGTGTCCGTACTTGCATTCAGATGACGTATGCCAGTTTTTTGCCTTGTCGTCATTTTCTAAAAACTAATCTCTTGGTATTCTCGTCTCTGAGATGTACACATTTTATGTAACATTTTATCCATCTGATGCAAGATTTTCAAGTGGAAATATGATAGGGTTAGGAGGTCTCAACGTGTCCAAAAAAGCTTGGGACATGGTTCGATGATATGCAAAATGAGATACCAACATGGCGGCGTAATTAGTAATTACGTCACCCCAAAACGCCCAGTCAGAAAACAGGTACATGTTACCTACTCTCCTAACATCTGTTTGGAGTTAAAGTAATCGCAACCATGTTATCACATATACCATCAACCTACTTCCATAGTTTCCGGCTCTAAATGTAAGTGATAACAAAACTTGCTATATTACATTAGGCCCCTTTCCACTAGACGGCGATCGCTGAGAGATGTTACAACGACGTCCAAAATTGGGGTTGCGATACCCTTGATTTCAACATTATACTATGATGCAAGAAAGAAAAAGAAAAGGCATGATCTAAAAGACAAGCAAACACACAGAAATGTACTTCTTTAACTAGGAAAATCCCTGAGCGATCTGTGAAATCTTTGGTCGCTCACAGAGCGCAGGGCGGTTGCACCCTCTGTAGTTGAAAGGGGCTTTAACGTATTCCGTGACCTACAAGTCACATTGCTAGAAGTACACTCCAAGCATACTAGATACTAGAGATTTGTAGAGAGTTCATTTTGACTGAAAGGTCGCTTCCGTCCCACTCGAGTTTGCTCGTGCCGGCGGAAACGCAATAAAGCGTTTCATCCACTGCTTCCCATTTCCCCCTTGTACTTCCAAGTGAGATGCAAAGTTGACCACTAGGTCACTATCTTAGTACCTTGGAGTTTTACCCTCTCGACCCGAGTGAAATTGCACTTATTTGGTGTTGAATAGACGGTGATTTTTGAATGTTGAACAGGCAGGTTTCTAGTCGATATTACAAGTTCTTGGTGAGTTTTACTCGCTCCAGCGGGCCTGAAGGAAAGAGTTTCTAACCTTGCTTATCAAGTAGTCTTGCAGAATATCAAAGCAAAACTTGGGGCGTTTATTTGTATTTTGCCTTGACATTTGCCCTGCTAGTAGGAACCGAGAAAAATAAGTGTGTGGGGTGCGTGTGAAGATAAATGGAATGCATTGGCAGGACATGAATACACCTTCCACTGAAACATTGACGGAAGAAACGAACTGTGAAGAAAGAAAAAGGATCCAGGGACTGTCCATAAAGATAGAAATGACATGAACGCCTCTCTACGTCTTCTTCCTGTTATCATTTCTGTTAGGTCTCCTACCTACGATAGGCTGTGGAAGACTTTCCACAGCTCAACTAAACTCCACACGTTTGAATCATCGTCATTTCAGCACCTCGGACAGACCCCATCGGAATTTGGTGTACAACGTTCCATGTTAAACCTTCTTCACACCTCCGTTTCTACTGCTGGTGGCCTCACAATTGTGTGCGTCAACTACCTGTTTTTTTCTCATAAGTGCTAGGTGTACGGTGTCAAGGAGATAAAGCACAATTTTCAAAGTCCCTTTTTAAACACAATCAAGCTAGTATTCTACCTGGTAGGCTATTGCACTGGTATTCCTCTTGTTACATACATGGGTAGTTTTTCTAACGGAGTTACATTTTCAAGTGGAGGTCCCAAATGTAGGGACTTCTCATGAAATGGGTCTGTCGTATTGCAAAAAATCACAATGTCAATCTACGTTTTCAGCAGAGCCGTCTAATGATTACTTTCATCCTTGACCTTCCACAAGCCTCATCCTCTTTTCCCTCCGAATTTGAATATCTGTGGCATGTATGGATCACGAAATCTACTTTAGTCATCGTGAAGAGGAGGGGACATAAACTCAGTCACGTTTGCGACTGAGTTTATTACACTATGATGTAAATACTTTACGTATGGAACCGCATCTGCAAGCAACGACACCTGTGCTGCAGTACAATGTAAACCAGTCAGAACTGCTCGGAGGAAATAGACAGGCGGTCGCCGATATGTATAAAACACATTGTCCTCTGGGGCAGTTTCATACAAAGAATTTTGTTATTCTGTGATGAACGCTCTACGTCGACCACAAGATGTACAGCCCCCCTTTTAGCAAAATAACCGGACTACTTCCGCCCCCTGTACTCCAGACGCACGGTGCTTATGAGGCCCCACAAATGGAGTATGATAGACGTTCATCGCTCCCCCATCCATCGCAATAAAATCGGGAAATGATCAGTTTTCTATTTCACGCTGCGCCGGAGACGCCCGCACTTTTCTATGACAGACGTCGGGTGGCAGTATTCCAAATTCAGCAGGCAGGGGTAAAAGCATATAATCAGGAGCTCCCACGACGCAGAAGGGCGATTAATATTCATGGGAATTCAATAATATCCCAGTTTGATTACTAAATCTCCTGATAACCCCCCATTGCAGGCTAGCCGAAAACAGATTGTGCATGGATTTTGAATTTCTTTTTACCAGTGTTTTTGAAATATTTCTTTGGTATATTCAAACACTGTATATATGCTTTGTGTAATTTCTAGAATCAAGTCTCTAGAATAGGAATAGCGAGCGCTCTAGTAGCTAAGTTTTTGCACTGCTCTTCCCACACATAATTCCATGAGAATTTTTTCTAACTGGGTAACATTAAAGAATGGAGGTCACAAATGCAAGACTAGTTTTTCTAGGTACAGTGAGGTAGATAACAAGGGAAATCAGGCAAGTGGAGTATACTCCAAGCTGATCGAATTGAATAATCGGAAACTATAATAGAAAAAAAGGTGTTGACGACCTAAATTGTTTCTATGAAAGGATAATATTACCATCTAATAGTTTTTTTTATAACCTCAATGTTCAGAGGCTGTACCAAAAGACGGTGTGCATAGTTTCCTTACGGAGTTGGGTTGAAACTTTATCGGAAATGACTCAAAAGACCATATGGCCGCCATCGTTAATGAGCAGGCATTATATTTCGTCATGTGGACTGTGTCGCTGATGATACATTTGTTAATTAACTTAGTTATTGATTTCCACATTTATCGATTCCCAATCGAAGCACAGTAAAGACACATTTGCTTGTTTTGATAAAGGTGAAAGAATACGATTCCATTAGGGCGTGGCCACATAGGTCGTACGATCGTCGAACGATCGCTAACTTCGGGCGTTTTAGAGGACAAAAATGTACGTCTCCTGCAAAGTTCAACTGTCTTGGTACACAAAATGCTGTCTTGGATCCATGTCGGTGGTTGGTTTTGTCACGGCCTGCTTGAAAATCCTATGGCATCAAAGTCGTGCGACGATCGCACGACCTATGTGACCGCTCCCTTAGTTGTTGTCCTTATTTTCCCAATCACGAAGCTTACCTCTAGACGAATTACATGTTAAACATTTCTGTGTGGTGGAACACTGCCACCACTCCCACACACTTACACTGTGACCCGAAACCACAAAATTGCATTATTGATAATTTGTCCTCTGGGGCAGTTTCATAAAATGCATGAAGATAATGGCGGGTGACGTTTACTGCTACCCTCTCGGCCATTTACCGTCAGATTCAGTGCACCGCTCAGCAAACTGAGTAAAACAAATACGGGTTGAGATTTTGCAATTTTTTTGTATTTATTGCCTTCACAATAATTTATTTTGTTTTCGGTGCCATTTGTTTGTGGTGTGTGTGTGTGTGTGTGTGCTGCTTTCAGACAATCTTTGATCAGGGCATCGTGTTGTATGTTCATGTCAAACTTTTCTCACACATTGGCCGTTTTTTTCTGTGACGTCATCACTGTCCACCTCCGTGTCGGTGTCCTTATTTGCATGTTAGTGAACCATAGCTCAACTCAAAGCGTTTACGGAGATTTCACTATCTCATAGCGCTATAAAACAATTGCTATTGAATGTCTACAGCTCAAAGAAGATAATTCCATATGAATAGCAAAAAAACCTTCTCATGGAACACACAAATGCTGTATATCCTTGAACTATAACATATCAAAATGTAAATAGGGACACCAACATGGCGATCAGCACCTCCCTGTTTCAACGATGTCCCAAAAGTGAGTGAAAAGGCTTTGTACAAAGAACATCAAAAGATAATGTAAGCTTAGCGGGGAGGCTAAGCGAATTGAATTGAAGAACAAAGCGAACTTTTCACTACTGGAGCAATAACGGATACGAGTTGAAACAAAGTGGAAAGCCTTGAGATTGGACAACGTCGAATACCTAACTTTACGGTTCACCGGTTAAACAAGCTTGGAGGAACAGAAGACGCAACAAGAGCCCTATATCTGATTAAATCCTCCCTTCCTTCAATCCTCGGTATCTCCTCTGTGTACAAGCTGCCAATAACGTAGCCAAACCGGGCCAGGGTTGATGATATTACCCCAATATCTGGAGGGGTGTGAACTCCCGTCGGGCTGACTTCCATGCCCTCATTACTACCGATCGATGATGCTTGTTAAGGTGCTTTGTGATGAGTTCCAAGGTCCCGGCTCAAGAGGGCTTTCTGACAGGCGAACACGAGAGAACACTCGCCGCTCAGCCAATTATACACTCCTGCGGTCCGCGCCTGACTTTATCTGTAATCGATGTCGTGTGCGCTGACTCTAAAGGACACGCGGACAAGTCTCTTCTGAGTTTATCGAATTAAGATTCAAGGCAACACTCCTTTCCCTCGTCTTCTTTCAGTCCTTTTTGTTCCTTCTTGCCTTTCTCACGTCTTCCTGTCTTTTCTATCTTTTGTGTTACCCCCCTTGTTATTTTGGTGACGGTTTTGTAATATTTTCTTATAATTCATGAACGATTTCTTTTTACATAATCTAATTTTGCATTGAGTTAGTTTTCAGAAAATCCATTTCTGTATGAGAGGAATGGTTTGCTTGCAAATGTTGTCTCTTTAATACATCCCCGTCTTTCCTGCATACACAGATACGCTTAGATTTGTCAAACTTCATCTTGATCATATTGCACACATGCTCACATCTAAAAGACCCTAAGTGATAAAAGAGGTGGATTAATTAGCGCATTAAACCATCAACACAAAACCCCGGCTTTAGCAAATGTACCTGCAGCTAATTGCATTGTAATCTGGTGCATTGCCAGCGAGCTTTATCGGCCTATTGTAATGTCGTGGCAAATTTGAGGTTTCATTCTAACGATTTTCTATGCAAAAGTAGGGGAAGGTGGCCAAGGGAAGCTCGGTCGAGGAGATATAATTTCGAGGAAGGGAGAAAATGGAGTGATACATTCGTGGTAGTTTTGAATTCGCGATATCGTAGAGTGGTGTCCAGCCGAATATAGATCCCGAGTATCTTCCGTCTGCTCTGCAAATACTTTTACTCGGGAGCTATAATACAGCTTGGATACCGGGTTAGCGATATCTAGCGCTATGGCCACACACTGAACAGTACTAGTGATGGAAACATTGACGCCTTTATGGACAGCCAGTCGGAAGATTCACCTTCCGCCTCCTTCCATCGACTTTTAACTCCCTACGGAAGTCAGGTACCCGTCTTTATACATGGGTGGAGTGAGGAAAGTCGTGTTAAGTAAATGTCTTTCCCAAGGACATGACGTCTAGCTATAGCTGGGAGGTTCGGTGGCTGATGTAAACTTGATTTTAACACGTACACCTGCAGTAGAAAATACGTCTTTCATAGCGAAGATATTAATGGAGACTGTGGGACACAATCAGTGTATTATATATGCCACTGGAAAGTCTTTCCCTTCTCACCACAGCACGCATGTCTGAAAAACTTTTGCTTCTCTCTAAAGGTGGTATCTCACTGCACTTGGGGCACCGGTGCGGCACTGCGGGGTTCGTTCACTGCGGCACTGTTGTGTCATTTTCGACGATTTTTGTTTTTACAATTTAGAAATTGCGTAATACTTAAAAGTATGACTTTAACTTAGAAGACCACAAAATACACAAAACGTAAGAAAATTCGTTCTTTATGGCTTTATCTCTTAAATTCGTTGAGTCATCTACGAACCCCGCAGTGCCGCACCGGTGCCCCATGTGAAGTGGGATACACCTTAACGGGGTAATCAACAATGTGCGTCACGAAATCTCATTTCCCTCCTCTCCCCTTGTGGATACACGCTTGCTGATGCGGCTGTTTCTCCAAGATTAAGCTAAGCTAGCTCGCATTTTTCTGACAAATCTACTCTGCGACTTCAAGTCTAACCCGCGTCACACACGCAATTGCTTAAGCTGCACTGGCCTCGTAAGCGGATAGAACCATTGTAAATATTGATAAAGGCCTTCAAAGGACAGTCCTAATCGTATTAGGGTGTAAAATTAACAGGAGGCATTAGCTTTAAACCGCACGAAGTCTTACAGAGAACTGAGTTACATATAAGTCTTTCATTCTCGCCTACATGGCAAGGAATTGTTCGTTCGGTCATTGACAAGCAACCTTCGAGTTTAGAATCACGTAACGAAGTTTTGATTTGATTATTGGGACACGCTAAAGCGCTCAGTGTGATTAGGCTTAGTGCATGTCGAAAATTGTCGGGAATATCTTTTATGTTTACTGAGCAGGGCAGCGCATCAACACAGCACATAACCTAGCTTAAAGGATTCGATGTTCAGTGAACAGGGATGTGGTAGATGTGAGGTTGATGTACTTGCAAGCCTTCGCAAACAATGGCAAACAGAAATGCTAGACTTTATTCTCTCACCCATACTGCTTTGAGAGTTAGCAGAGGGAGGGAGAGAGGAAGGGAGAGAAATGAGAGAGATATGGAATAGAGGGAGGGAAAAGGGAGAGAGAAGAAAGAGGAGAGAGAGAGAGAGAGAGAGAGAGAGAGAGAGAGAGAGAGAGAGAGAGAGAGAGAGAGAGAGAGAGAGAAAGCAGAGAGGGATAGAGGAGAGAGCAGAAAGGGAGAGGGAGAAAGAGAGAGAGAGAGGGGGATAAAAGAGAGAAGAGATAGATAAGAAGAGAGAGAGAGAGGGAGACAGAAAACACTCTCTTGTCACCCTGTTGGGGTGTAGTATTAATCACAACATCTGCTGGAGATTGAATTACCCGACGATCATCGCGAATTTCCCGCGAATGCAAGATTCAACATGGCCGACCTGGAACTGACAAGAAACCACAGAAACAGTGTACAAAGATTACAATAGGTCGGTACGTATTTGATACTAACTTACTATCAATTTCTGTTGACCACAATACTAGGATCCTCCCAAAATCACGACTGTCCTAAACGGACGTCTCGTCATAGTTACATACCGACTCGTCGGTCGAGACGTTTTCTGTTCGTTGACAACAATCCAGACTGAAGTGGTTCACAGTGGAGCATATCTGTTCTCAGCATCTGCCCCGATAGGATCAGCCTCTCACTCAGTCTTTAGGGGCCAAATCCCGCCGCAGACGGCCTTGGTACAGATGGAATACAAATGAAGCAGGAAACGAGGAAAATTGGACCATAACAGTTCGTTAGAACGGTCCAATTTGACTAGGAGCAAGACGACGGTGTAATATAATTTTCCATCAACGTTCTTTTCATTCTCCGTCGTTCCCATCTTTAGCGGATTCAATTTTCCGCATCGAGTAACAGATCTTCTTCCTCCCCGGAAGGTAAAGACAAGCTGTTACAGGGTCTTAGCTCGAGTCGGGGGTTCAAGTGCATACAAACGACACGGCGGGGGCAATGACCCGGTACATGCAGGGAGTCTGCACTGATTTTGAATATTTTCCTCATTCATTTTGTGTGGTACAAAAGAAATGATAGGTTAGGTTTATCATGATGAATAAGACTTGCTATAGCTTGGAAACATTTGTTTTTATCTTTCTTACAAGGAATTGTAAACATAAACACTTGTCCATAAACATCGTTTACGTGATAGGAAAATAAAATGGAAGCATCTTCAGATTTCTAGTACTTCTGAAACTCCGTAAGGCTATCACAAGTTCATTTTCTTCTTTAAAAAAATCTCTTTATGCGTTCAGAATATCTCTCTAAGTGTTTGTCTATGTCTGACCTTGGCATTACGTTGATTCGGCAAAATGTACTTTATACAAGCAGAGTTTCAAGTGCTTTCTAGTGATCCACTGCCTTTGCTGTCAAACTATCAGCACAGGAAATAGTGATATATATGACCTAAGAGTTGCAAAATGTACTTTACAGCGAAATACCAATTACCATGGCTTTTACTAATGAGAAAACCATCTTCATATTTTTCACACATGATTGGATATCTGATTTTTCTTAAACGATTTGCTATTTAGCGATAGATTGGTAATTGTCATTAACCATGAGTTACAGCGACTGCAGGATGTGAGGGTCTTAAAGTATTACGGCGCGAGTCATCGGAATTGGATAAGACCACTCTTATCAGATATACGGCAAATTGAGTGTACGTTTGTACGACTTAGAGTCTTAAAATGCCTGCTAAAGCAATACTAATAATGGCTCGAGATGTAGAAGTGCGTACACTCAGAACAGGTGCACTTCTAATGACACACCCGAATGCGTTTTGTCTCTTTTACAAGGTCGTTAGTTCTTCTTGAGGACTGTCATTTGAAGTGGGGAATGCAGTCAGAAATGATCCTCTTTTTGAGAGAATCATTTCAACGTAGGTGGTGGGGAGTTAAGTTTGGGGTGTATAGAGTCTAATATAGAGGGGTTTTCACTCACTCAATTCCATGTCAATAAAACGTGCAGGTTCTTAGTGTCACGGTGGTGGCACTATTGGCATTTCTTTGAATCGTATCGCAAGCGCACACAATATTTTTTCTGTTTTATTGCCAAGTTTTTAGATATCCTTCTGATATAGGTTTTTGACCTGCAAACATTTAAAGCAGTTTTTTGAGCCATGATTCACTGATATGCAAATCGGGACACCAACATGGCGGAGGACACACCGTTGACGTCACATGAAAACGCTCTCTTCATGAGAATGTGAAGCGAAGGTGACAATAGAACATACCTGCATTTTTTTTAGCAAAGACGAGCTTTCTAGAGAAAATTTTGAAAATTCAATCCTCTGAAATGACATCTCCTGCGTTTTTGAAAGGATTAGAAAAGGACACTGTCAGTAACAGCACTGTCAATATAGGATTCATTGATCATTCTTTTTGGGCACCTCAGAGTGTGTGTGAGTTTGTCTGAACTTCCTTCCCACAGGCATGGTGCTAACGTGGAGGTAAATAACAGTGCTAACTACCTCTATTAAGTTAGACCAAGTTTTACTGTAAAAAAAATCATTAAAATGACTATCATCTCTCCTTACTTCGCTCTTGCTATTTCCTTGGACCAACAAGCCTCAAAATACGCCTGCAGTCGAAGTGCCGGTATAATCTGTTCATTTTCTAATCAGTTCAACATCTGGTCAACTGATATTTTTCAGGTTCGTTTTTTCCGGATCGGTCCAACAAGAAAACTGGTTTTGTACCGGTACTGCTAACGTTGTGGTAAATAACTGCTAGAATCGCTTCACTGAATCTCAGCGATCAGCACTTAGTGTCACTAATGAGATAGGCGTAGATGTTCATTACAACCGCAACTAATTATGCCTTAAGGGCGAGCGAAACGCGATGGCTTAATCTGTTTAGCAATTAGGAACATTCTGTCACATGGTACCTTAGTCTGATTTCAGTCTCGACCTCAGGCATGCCTAAAATGTACCTGTAATGGTGATCATGGGAAGCCAAATCGTTTGAAAGTGTGTTATTCACAACGGCAAGATTGTTAGAATACTTTGAATGTCGGTGCTGATTTGAACCTTGAATGCGTTTTCTACATTACGGTATTCACTGTGTACGGAGGCGTGCTTTCATGTGCAACTGTTCTAACACCGTAAAATCGTCGAGTCACTTGATATAGCTGCCTCTTCCACGGCCTAATGTAATTTGCAATATCGGAAAATTAAATTGGGACGAAAGACGGTTGGCAGGGCCATGGGGACGGGGAGGTATGGGTAACAATACTCCTAACCGTCACTGTGGAAAATTTATTCATGGTTGGCTTAATGTTAAATGGATTAAGGCTCGGTGATGAAGAAAGTTTTCAATTTGTCGCTGAGTTGGTATATTAGGAATCAATGGGTGAAAACTGCGTGTTCATATGGCTGTTAGCTGGAGTTGGACTGGGATTTGCCAGAATTGAAAGGCGGGTGGGACTTTGAAACCACAGCTACGACAAGGTTATATATACTCGTAAGATATTTTCAGTTACAGGTAAAGAGATTTAAGTACAGGTCCAGACCAACACTCTAACATGTTGTGGAGAATTATCTGTAAGATATGAATTCAACAAGGCTATCCTTTAAATGGTAAATTGCCTTTGTATTTGGATATTCTAATCTCAAAAGAATTTAGAGGATTTTCTAATTTTGAAGTGTTTAAATGTGTTCAGATACAGCTACACCAGGCGTTTAAGGTTTACCTTTACATTCACAATCACATGTACTACGTACTCAAGTCTTGCCACAGTATTTAACTTTCCGTACCAATAACGCGCGCTGACAAAAAAAGGTCACTCAGCAAAAAGGTACGACATTCCCTAATATCTACGATCGAGGAACAAACCGATCCATAAATAGACGTCCAAATTTAGGTGAGGTTGGACGTCCACATTTTCTCGCTATCTCGTGAGTAAAAAGTCACTCAGAACAAAGGTACAATCTTCCCTCCTAACATCTGCGATCGAGGGACAAACCGATCCATAAATAGCCGTCCAAACTTGGGCGTGTTCCGCTCCACCAGCGCCTGGCGTTAAGCATCCACCTGGCATTATCAACTCACGGAGTACTTCCCTAATGGAGCAGCATGATGATCGAGTGATTTTCCAGACCGCTCGTTCAATAATGTTGGCACATTCATGTAAGTCCTCCCACAGGAGATCCCCTCCACACGCGGGCGGTGTTTCAGTACCGCGGACAGAGACGTTATGTTGGAAATCACTGAGGAAGGCCTGACCTCGCCCTACCTCATCAACCACGGAATACTCTATTAAAAGCACGGCACAATCAGGTCGTCGTTAAGTGAGAGGTACTGTGCGCCAACGCGTGCGTTTATTGGAGCTGTCTGTCTGATAACTGCTGTTGGAACTTCCTGTTTAAAAATGGGACTCGTTTGTGGGATATTCAATGTGCACGGGAACGTAAAATGTTTTCTGGCAAACCTTTAAACATGCTGTGATGGTCGGTGGGCGATCACAAAGCCTGTATACATATATGTTTCGTTACCTCATTGAAAAGGAGATACAGTTTTTGTTTGTGTTTATGTGTTTCGTTACAAATAACTCAAAAGTTTCTGTATATATTACGATAATATTTGGTATGTGGTACGGTGTTATAAACATAAGCCAATGATAATTTTGGCCTTCTTGCGGCTCACGTTCATACTTCAGCAGAAATTCCCCTTTTTTGTATTTTTGTCCTGATATACCATGGACAATGGATTTGTGACTTTTACAACTATCTTAAAAGTGTTACTTTGGTGTCTGTATCGAATATATACCCTCTGTCGCCCAATCGCGAGTTATTCGTTTGTAGT
Source organism: Branchiostoma floridae (assembly GCF_000003815.2). NCBI lineage: Eukaryota > Metazoa > Chordata > Leptocardii > Amphioxiformes > Branchiostomatidae > Branchiostoma > Branchiostoma floridae. The sequence continues at coordinate 12,332,216 of NC_049994.1, read as the reverse complement.
CGCTGAAACATTTTACGTTGGCGGAGCTTGTCACATTTTGCTCACTTCTATCAATTCTAAAGTCTAATGTCATAACAGCGGAAGAATACGATACAACAGACCTCAGACAACAACAATTATGTACAGTGTCTTTGCTTCCTTCAAGCAGCCTTGAAAAGTCCCACAGCGGAAAGTAATACTTTCATTAATTAAGCCTGAAACTATTGAACAACGTTTCTTCATTTTCCTAGTCCTGTTGTATCATTTGCTGTTGATATCCTGCGACATTTGGTGCCATCGGGAAGAGTGATCTAGTGCCACACGGAACTGCTTTTAATTGTTGAAGTATTGACTTCGATTGTCTTAGGAGACGGCGTGTCTTCGGTCCATAGTATCTCATTTCCGGGTGGCGCCAGAATAATGTACGCCTAAAGGTTACATCAGCCTTCGGTGGGTGGGAACTTCATCACGTCTTAGATTTGTTCGTGGGTTCCTTGAAAAAAGTTAAAAGTCCTTCCCAAACCAGACAGTACATAGGGCGGCACCCATCTCCATTTCAGTAGCCCTGGGCCACACACAACATTTGTGCAATCATTACAGCAGGGGTTAGTCTACAGGTAGTGGTGTGTGTTCAACTTCCACCGAATTCAACGGAGAAAATAGTATACGTTTACGTTTTTCAAAATCTTTGGTATGACTCGGCCGGGAATCGAACTATGACCTACTGAATGCAAGGCGAACGCTCTACTCACTCGGGCATTGGAAAAAAGTACGGTTGGTTATGTCACTTACGTGTCCTTTATGAACACCCGTGGTGATACCTGGTGTAACTTTGTGTGCAACTTTGGAAACTGCGAACTTAACATGCCGTTCTTAGGATGCGTCGGTTGCTGATACAATATTTTGTAGGCGTGGTGCTGTGGTAGGGTGAATCTAATGTCTCGAGTTATGGCTGTCCTCAAACATAGGACCTTCGGTTTGCCTCTCAGCTGAGAGGACGTCCCTAACCCAAGCTAGGTACTCATTTTCAACTGAGACAAGTGAGAAAACGGGTGCATCCCAAGGACTCACCATTGGTACCTGCTAGAGGTTTGAACCCAGAACCTAACCACCACGCACCAAGCCACTATAACTGTCCCAGTAAAAGGACGGGACAAACTGTCTACAGTTAATCACAAAAAAGACTTTATGTCATTGTAAGACTTTTTACAACCTACAAAGAAAGCGGAATGGAAAGGCTTTTAAGTCCCTTATAAAATCGGTAAAAGGCAGACGCGAACTAAAGAACAATAAACCACAGATGAACGACGACGTGCTTCAACTTATGTGTTTATTGAAATTCCCGGTACGTTAATGGATGATAATGAAGGGGGCGATCCTGAGATGCAAAGGTTACCTCCCAAGTGAACCTTCACCGTAAATGCATATTTATATAGACCGAAAAATAACAATAAAGCTGCGTTAATAGCTCGCCAGATGTGTTATTGGTAATTCGGGTGGTGTATTGACGGTTTAGAGGCCCGTCAAACGTGTGTTCCGTACATTTACGGGTTGACAATGATAATTGGCGCGGCTTCCCATCACATCCATGGTCTGTCGTCAACCTGTCATACTGTCATCAAGTTTCGCACATCTCAAACTGTCGGGGTTTCCTCTTAGCGAAACGGCTTTCTTGTTTTCTGTATGCAAAGAGGTTCTTCTTTTCTGTTTCATGTACGGTTCTTTGTTCAATGTCCAATGTGTTTTCTCATATCCAACAAGATTCTTGTTTTCTACAGCCAACAAGATTATCGTTTTCTATGTCCAATGAAGTTTTTGCTGTCTACATGCAATGCTGGTCCTACTATCCATATCAAATGAGATTCTTGTCTTCTTTTTTCAATAACGCTGAGGTTTTTGTTTTCTCGTCTTTTTCAATATTCACTGAATGTCTTGTTTTTCATAGGATCCCGTTCAAAAACACCTAACAGGAAAAACGCTACGCAAGTTCTTTACCATTTTGTTTTCTTTCTGATAAAATTGGACATCTATTTTATTTTCCACCGTGTTGAGTCTAAGAACTCCATCAGATTTCCTTGACAGGGCACATCGATCTTTCTGTCCGATCCCTTCTACAGAAATGGAACCTTTCATCGATATTGACTAGTGTTTTGACACTCCTGTGCTCCCCGGGCTTAGGGTAAAGTGCCCTTTGACACCTTAGACGACCTCTGTCCCGACATGGCGACCTTGGCGTCAGGTGGCTGCTAAATTCTTATAAAAGACCTCCGTTGTCATGGCGACGAGGCATCCAGCCGCATAACTGCTGAGTGTATATCAGTCATCCAATGGCATGTAGGGATTTACGGGGTTGCGGTTGATGCTATCTTATATGTCATTGAGGTGACATCTGTTTCAACGGCGACAGAGTTGCTCCTTGTTTCCCATCTTGTGACGCACTTACGAACGGAGGTTTTTAAGGAACAATAGGTGACGCCGAATGGCCGGGTAGCTAGGATTAGGTCACATTTCCAACCGGGGCCCGGCCGGGATGTTTTAAGAAACGAAAAAATTGAACTGTATACCTAGAAATATATACAAATCATTCCACGAATTTTTATGTCTTTCCTATCATTCTTTTCATCCGGTATGGAAATGTGACCTCAACCTAAGCTAGCGTACTCAAGATAGGAAAATAAGTCGCGTTTTCGATTCGTGGTATTCTCGGATAGATGTTGTTTCCTTACCTCATACCACCCAGGTGTAAAAATGGGTAATCCGACTTCGGTAGGAGTTTAACAATAGGTGTAAAAATAGGAATGAGCTCCACTTCTCAATACCTTACCCTAGACACTGGAAAGTAACCAACTGCCTTTAAACCTAAGAAAAGGCAATTGGATTACCTTTCTAAGGAACGTCAGAACAGCAGAAGCCAAGGGGTATTGGCGGGATTTCTAATCAGTCGTTTGGCATTTTTGTCGGCCAATTTTCGTCTTCAGAGTATTTTTCGATGTCGTCCGTTGTTAGTTTATGTAATATTCACCCCTCGTAATCTATCCTAGTCCGGCACTAAGATGTAAAATGGTATATCAGTAACCGAATGTTTACTGCATAAATGAGAACAGTAAAAATCAGAGAACACGTCCATAAAGTTTATAACCTTCCCTTGAGGCCCTCATAGGCAGCCTGAATCCAATAAGGTTTTGCTCTGAAAGAAGACTTAATTTTATATTCTAGCTGCATCTTTAAAACATCTGGCGGATAAAAAGATGGTGACCATAAACGGTATTGCATTTCTTGGTCCATCAGTAGTTGTGGCGACACAAGTGACCAATTCTGCCGAAACCACTGATTACATCCTTAGCCGTAAATAACATTTCGCTCATGCGAGAGGCTTTCGTTTATGATTTTGATAAAGCTGAATCATTGAATCAGGGTTATCCGTAATTTTTTTAATGCCTTTCTAGGCATGTACTTTTTCATTACGTTTTAACACACGTGTATTAGTACACGTTTATGAGAGGGAACAAAAGATGGCCGATAGGCGTGTTTTATGAAATTGTTCGTAAAACCTCGCGAGATTTTATCGCAGAAACCACACACCATTTGGCTTTACGTTTTATGTGTGGCCCCTTCTGAGACCTTACATGTCAAACAACTTGTTTAAAGTCGGTAGGGTACAGAAAGGAGAGAAAACACTCCCTCAAAAGAATCATTTTTGGATCTCTTCTCCACATCTTTAAAATATCTGGCCTCTTTAAACAATGATAGCCTAGTTTGATAGATGCATGGCTAATTAATAATAAAATAAAATTACCATTGTCAGAACTTGTCAATATTTCTTAAGTAACATTTCACTCAAAGTCGGACCGTTCACGCTATTCAATTACCGAGTTCTGACCTATATGACTGAACGAATGCCTTAAACTAATGAACCTTTATTCTGTTACTATATGCCAGTATGAAAATGCTTGAAATGTGACCTGCGGTTAACAACGTGTGTGGAGTCGTCAGTTAAAACGTTAAAGAAACACTCCATACACACAGGATTAGACGTAAAAATCAGCACGATCTGCCCAGAAATCCCACCATACTCGCGTCTTCTCTTTCCGACTGTTAACGTCACAACCACTTGAGGTTGAACGGCAGGATATCATCACTACAGTAAACACCGCCGACAAGTAGTGGCACTAAAACGTGCCGTTATCGCCGCAGTAATCAGAGTTTCAGCACTACGGGCAGACCCGGCGGAGGGATATCGATTACACACCCTCTTGTCACTACCACCCTCTTGCTGCAACCGCCCTGCGACTGCCAAACGGCCAAAGATTGAATAGAAGGTGTTATACTCAGCTGATAGAATAGTCAACATCTCGCATATTTGTACAAGAAGAAGAAGAAGAAGAAGAACTTTATTGCACGACAACTGTAGAGGATACAGTGTTTGGCAACTTGTACATACAATACATACATACAGAACAGAACACTACATGAGTTACTAGTACATGTAGATGTAGGAACAGATAACGTTTCTTACTCAAAGTTTGTCTAGGCGCATCAAAAATAATGAAATCAAGGCTACACATGTCCATCTTTGGTCGCTGTACAGTCGCTCAGCGATTGCCGCCTGGCATAACAGCAGTCATGAAGAGTATAGGTGACGAGGGTCTGTAAGGCCGCGAATGGAAACAGCAGAATATGAGGTTTGATAAAGGTAAAAAGCAACGGAGAAAACTGATTGAAGATGAATCGGTGTGGATGACGCTGTTCAGATGAAAGCGGGAAGCAATCAAAGAATGAGGACTGCTTAGAGCGATGGAGGTGGTAGATTATAGTAAAAATCCAGGAAACAAAGCGACACACGGTAGAAAGATAGAATTCTGAGTGGGTATGTATTCAAAAGAATTTGACCTCCGTGACCGTTATGTTCAAAATCGGTTCAACAGAAAATAAGGAAAGTAGATCTGTATCCGTAGGTTTGGAGACGGAAAGCAAAGTATATGGACTGCTTAAATCGGGAAAGATGGTAGATTATGGTTAAAATCCAGGAAACAAAGCGACAGAAGGTATAACTATAGAATTGTAAGTGGGAATTTGACCTCCGTGACCGTTATATTCAAAATTGGTTCAACAGAAAATAAAGAAAGTAGATCTGCATCCGTCGGTTTGGAGACAGATCTGAAAGATCAGTAGATAATTCGTACGTGCGCATTCTCTATGTTTAGGTCCACATCCTATGTTCAGACACATCGTCGCTGTGTTTGAAGGAAGGGCTTTCATGACCCAAGCGACTTCTGACAGAGTAGTCATTCTCGGGCTGTCTACACCGCCAAATGAGTTAACACTTGTTGAACCCACAGTTCGTATGCCACAGCAATCATTTTCTACAGGAATCCGGAATCAAATCTTCGCCTAACGACCCACGCGAGGACCACAGACTCCCTAAGTCTTTACATAAATTATTAACCACAGCAGAAACTTTCCATTGCAATCGGGTCAGAAATGCCTCCTCCGTGTATATGTTTCGCTAGCAGGAGATTAACGATGGACCGAATTTGCACGGCGACGAGATGTCGCAGGGAAACAATTTTGGGGAAACTATCTCGGTATTTGACGTCAAAAAGGGAGTCTAAGTCACCTATTTCCTGATAGAATGTGTCAGTTTGGGGATGAGACGTTTTCTGTTGGCCTGACTTCAAGAAATTATGAATACACAGGAATATTGTAAAGCTGTGAGATAATGTACACTGAATCACGAGAGCTGTTCTATATTCAAGAACATCAGCATTTTTCTTGTAAAGCGACATTCAATTTTTATCATGTTGAACGAACAAAGCAACCAAGTCGTTATCCAAGTCGTTAAGGTGTGTGCAATAAAAGAATAGATAGAGGAATGATAATCGAAGATTCACATGGAAAACTGTCTCCTTACAGTGCTCATATCAAGTAATAGTTATGGCTTGATAAATTAACTGTCTAGTATGGCAAATACACGTATATACGTAATCATGGTGCAGCATTATGATTCATACCCTTAGCCTTTTGTATATTTGTTAAAGCAGTATTATGGGGACCACAAAGATAAAAACCCGACGCTGAATTGGCTATAAAACTTTTCTCGTTTGATAATAACGAAGGAGGAATGGAATGACATGCTGCATATGTTTTATGTGTCTATCGAACGAGGATTTTTAACGATGGAAAGTTCTGTCGAGTCATAATTGCGGAAAAGGATATTTCACAAATGGTAACTTTTGTTAAAAACACTGTAACTAGTGTTGTAAATTCTATCATTGATGGTTAATTGATATAGCTTAAGTTCTGTAGAGGGACAATGCTAAATCTAAGACAGGAATTGCTAAAAGAATTCAATATCTAGACTAAGCCCAGACCAGAAGCCAATTCATTTCGGCTCTTTTGCTTTGGAGAACTGTTAAAACTTTTCTTGTATTTGATTTCACTCTTCCACATTCCTCTCAGTCCATAGTTGCTGTGCGTAATGTATGCATCGTAATCTTGTCGGAATTAGGAGAGGCGAAATTCATAGCATAGACATCTGCTGTACGCAGCAGTCTCCATTGTGATGTGCATTACTGCCGAGACGGACTAAACGCAATAAAGGTCAAGGAGTTCTGGCCATAAATGATGGCTGCCCATTAAAGTTTGTGTGGTGATTCCACTACAGGGTTGGGGAAGTGACCATTCCATCAATGGTGATATTTGGCCTCCGTGCTGTGTAGATAGTGGTAGGACGTCACGTTAATGTCTGGCCTAGAAGTATGTTTGAATCTTATCAGCCCGGTAGGAAATGCCTTAGATATCTGGATATGTGAACGGTAAATGGATGTTATGAGAGGTCCGTTTCGCTGTGGGGAAAAGGAACACTTTGCTACGTAAATTTGATTCTTGCATTGCATAACGGAGATAGAGACGTTGATGATATAATGTAATGTAACTGAAGATACGATATTTCTTGGGCTAACTGATATGAGCACGTCTAGGCAGAATAAGCTTTCAATCATTCCAAACTACTTAGTAATACACAATCCACCTTACAGATATCCCCAAGGCCTTGTCTCGTGTATGTACTTGGAGTTTGACTTTGGGATTGATCTAAAGGACGGGTGGACAGATTTAGAACTCGGCTTGTCGCCAAATGTCACAGTAATTGATGTCTGGACGGTTGGTCAACCGATTGAGACGGACTGAGATGAGACCGGGCTACGTGCCAAAGGGACATAAGAACACATAGATTTGTAAATACCGGCTCGGACTATCACTTTTAAGTCTTACTGCAGTACCAATGGGGCTACCAGGGGGCATTATAGTTTCACGTTAATGAACTTTGATAATGTTATAAGCCATTGGATATGAAAGGGGCATTTTGGAGCTGATTATATACATATCACAAAACTTCTGCACTTAATGTATTCAAGTTAAGATACAGATTTTCTTAAGGCATGACAACATAGTATTGTAACTATGGCGTTGTGTTTTTCGCTATTTTGATAGAATGAATTACCGACAGCACAACAGCTTAAAACGTACATCTTACTTTATTGTGTTCTGCCTGCTTAAAAGATTTTCTATTTAAGGTGACCGGTCGTGACCGGTGATATTAGAAATAAAGCCAGGATTTCCTCCCCCACACTTATATACATAGGTCGAGGATGTTTTCAGTAAAAAAAACTTCCATTGAAATCATTTAAAAGATTTACTTAATATGCGGACACAACCCTTTTTGGGCCCACGTCACCTTGGAAGTTTCGACCCAACAAAGACATGGAAGGCTCCACTGCATTAAATTCGACACCTATCGACTTTTGTGTTATATGCAGTACTACAATGTGAGTCAGGTTGCCTTTCTAACGAAATTGGAGTGCTTCAAATCACCGACCTGCCAATATTGAGTTAAAAGGAAGAAAGGAGTCTTGTATGGACGCAGTTTTGTATGACACCTTATATGGAACGGAAGATAAGAGCATGGGTTAATCATCTTAGTAGTTCTTAGCACCTTTGTTCTTTCCTTATCATACGTGTTGTTTGTACTTGCAATTAGCCCTCGGGCATGAATTTGCAATAAACATATCATCGAAAACACTGAAACTTATTGTCTCAAAAAACACCCCTGTATCCTCTCCGAAAAATACTCTCTCTTTCTTATTGAATAAACTTCAGATCGACGATAATATTCCACTGTCGATTCGAAAGAGCACTTGCACTGATCTAACTCATTCTTATATCATTAATTTTGAAAGAAGATCAGACAAGGACATGTTCTTAATACATTCGTCTGGGCTTGATCTAGAAAAGGATAACTTTTCAATCGATAACACACGCCTCCCTTTAGATATTCCGGAATTTGACATACTTGACACACGTTTTCAGAAATTTCTACTTGGTGTTCATTCAAAATCATCTAATGACGGCGTGCGAGGAGAGTTAGGAACTTTTCCCATTATTATATCTGCTAGAATTCAGCTCATTAAATACTGGCACCGTTTGGTAAACTTACCTGAGGACTCTCTACTTCGCGATGCATACAACACTGTACTTACTGGTAATCAAGACTGGATTAATCATGTAAAGGACATTCTATGTTACCATGGCTTGGGACACATATGGATGAAACCTGAGGCTTATAATATAGATTATATTGTCAACCAACTGCGCCTCCGGCTACAAGATACATATATACAGAAGTGGTTTAATTCTATTGAAAACAATTCAAAACTGTCTTTTCTTAGCAAGTCAAAACAATGTTATGAGCAAGAAACATACCTTCATGATATAAATAATTTTGAAATTCGAAAAGCGATAACTCAGTTCAGAATCAGGAGCCATAAATTGAATATTGAAACAGGCAGATACTACAATATAGACCCTGACCAAAGGTTCTGCCCTTTCTGTCCAAAGCATATTGAAGATGAATTTCACTTCTTAATGGAATGTTCTAGATACGCTATTTTACGTAATGAATTATTCACATTTCTCGAATCCAGTACAGCAGATTTCAAGAGACTCGATGTTACAGACAGATTTGTATATATCTTTAGATGCCACAAATCCCATAATGCAAAGATAGGCAAATATATCAAAGACTGCTTTGCTATTAGAAAAAATAATGAAATTAATGATTAGCCCAACTCCATTGTTATCTTATATCAAAGACTTGTGTTAGCCCTCATTATGTTATTTAGGATGATAAGACTTATTCTTTATACCTATCTTTGTACTTTGTGTAATATTCGTTGCCATACTTTGTACCATGTGCAAATGTCGTGCAATAAAGTTCATATATATATATCATCTATACGGTCTTTTATACAAAATTCTATCGAGTGGATCTGAATGCCAGAATGTGTCTTCCAACACATTGTAATAGCTCTACACACGTTGTTTGCATTTTACTCTTATTGCTGTTTTAGATTATTATCCAAGCTATTTCTACATGCCTCGGCCATTGGTCATTGCCTTTACAAATCTTAACCTTTATATCATTATCATTAAATACATTATGACAGTCAGCAAATGTATATATCTCATTTGTTGCAATACCTGGGCGTATGAACATTTCTCCTTAAATTAGCCTTACTGGGTTCTCGCCGCTTGAATTACTTTTTATTACCTGCCACTTGCCTATCCAGTCGCCAGTGTACTTGTCTCTAGAGTGATAAATCAAATATGACGGTTCTACATTCAAAACGCTCACGTAATAACATTCACGGTCCTTGTAGTTCGCGTCTTTATTTTTGGAACAATCTTCGCAGACGCTGCGACAGGATTGAACCGTGATATTTTTGTCGATTCTGTCAGAATAAATTTTCGTAGGCAGGAGAATCTAAAGCTGTATATTGAATCAGAGGAAAGTTGGGAACGGGTCCGTGTACTGTAAATGCATTTATGTTCGCGGGGATTTACTTTCGCGGTGGCGGGAAAATGGAGTGTTCGCGGTGGTTATAAGTTTGCGGTAGTGCCATAGACAGTAGTCTCATACTTTGATGGAAAACGGTTCGCGGTGGTTTCCGCTTCGCTGTGAAGTGGCGAAAAACGCAAACATAAAACCACCGCGAACATTTCTGCATTTACGGTATTACAATACTGAGGCAGACCCTGCTTCCTGTAATGTTTACTGTAGGCTATGGCTATAAACTGATTACCTTTGGTTATCACAAGCTGTTGGATGGTCAATGAGGCTTTCTAAAGCCCGAGATGTTCTCTTTTATGTAGAGGAAGTAGAACAAGCTGCAGAGGATGGTTGCGATATCGACATTGAAACGCACCATTATCCACAACAACGCCTAACCCTTATCTAACCCCGGGGTTCCTTTAACATTACTACCGCTCGTGGTAATGAAACCAAGTGCTGACATTTAAGCTGATTGCCGCGGAACCGTCACGGATGGGGGAGACATTTCCTGATGAAGGTCGTGTAAGAAACACGTAAAAGGTTGTTTCTTGCCGAGAACATTAACGGACTGTACCATTAAGGCCCCCTTTCCACTACGCGGACCAGGGCTAGCGCTGTCTCCAGAATCAGTTTCTCCGTCCCAGGACGGAAATTTGGTTGTTCGGAAGACAATTTCATGTTGTTCGTCTCAAAAATCTCAATTTCAGGGCAAGAAACTGCTGAAAATGCTTCAATTGTCAGTTTGAACAAAGAAAATCATGTACTATGTACTCCCATACAATGAATGGGACGGAAAAATTGTAACACTGAAATCACTGAGTGACCGATATCTGATTTCTGTAATCCTTGTTGATTTTGTTGCTGGAATATCATGCACGGTGTTTGATTATGACTGAAAATACAACAAAACACAAAAATGAAAAATATTTAGTTGAGGGATCAACGAAATGTCTTCTCATTAGGAGTTCGTCGGCCAAAGCCTTTACTGGAGTTGGGGTGTACAATGCCTGGAAAGTATCATTTTGAAAATCTAATCATAATACTTTGTAAATGCAGAAATTTTCGCGGTGGATTAATGTTCGCGGTGACCACTTCACCGCGAACTTAAAACCACAGCGAAAAGTCCCTTTCCCCGCTACCGCGAGATTAAATCCACGCGAACGTAAATGCATTTACAGTAAGTATTTTGAAAATCTAACGGTAACTGCCTTAGCTAGGAAAAAGATTAGACATACATGGTCCATAACGTTTAAATACTGTCGTTGATTATAGAAGTGCTTTTGTCGATCATCTGCAGATGACTTTTAGTTTCCATGTTCGGACCTTTCCGTTGATCCGTCGGAAGCTCAGCGGGCATGGAAATAATCGATCCTCCGCTGTTTGGGGGCCAAGAGGGCGATGAGATACTTCAAACGAATGGTAACCTTTCTACCGTCGTCTGCTCTCGGCGGAGCTTGACATTTACTGTAGGAAAGCCTTAAACCTTTGGGTCTTCAATCAGGGAATGGGGGCGTTTAACTCATCTCGTGTTGTTCTTTCTCCTCGGAGAGGAGGGAAGAGAGTGAGTAGATCCTACAGATGACTGATACCGAGAAGGGTGGTTTGAGAAAGAGTGTCTAAAAAGAAACAGAATAAGTTGATAAAAGAACAGAAAGCAACAACAACAGAACGACAGAGCATACTCCACTATGCTAAAATAGGTAAATATATAAAAGACTGCTTTGTCATAAGAAAAAATGCCGAAACTCATAATTAGCCCCACTCGATTGTAGTACACTATCAATGATTTAGGCTAGCTCTTATTATTTTCACTCCGCGTACCGTAGGTACGCTTCGAGTGAAAATATTGTTTTCGTACCGTTTCTTCTTTCTTTCTTTCTCCTGTCACGACCTTTAAAGTGATTCCTCTCCGTCGTTCTTGGACCGAATGACCTGAAATTTGGCACAAGTGTACTTTGGGCCAATACCCTCGGACGTTTTTTTCTGTTTTTTGATAGATACTTTTAAAATGATTTTATGGATGTTTGTAGGTGATAATTTGACCAAACTTTATACTTGTGCCTCCCGTGACCAGGTATTAAGTCCTAGGGACCCGAAATTTGGTATGGTAGTGCATGAGATATTTGCTAAAAGGACCCCGTTATCATTTTTGGCTAAAAATCACTTCAAAATGATTTATAAGCCAAGTTGGCGGGTTTTTTCATCTGCGTTTTCGTCTTCACCGCCTCTGAGCGTCTCACCATATATGGTAAATGACGTAATTACCTTCCCGCCACCTGTAGGACCAGGTGGCGGCCGTGCACGTCGTCACCCCTGCTTGCTCTAATAATTAATATTCATGAACACGCGTCGCAAACGTCGTCCGGCGAATGCGGGTGTTGTTCGAATATCTGCTGTTATCAAATTCATGAACGACGAATAATGACACGGTGTGAGGGCATTGTTCTCAGCGCTATTGTCACCAAATCAAAGTTTTTTGATAGATACCTTTACAATGATTTTATGGAATCCGATGTTTTTAGGTTATTTTCTGACCATACTGCACATTCCTGCCTCCCGTGCCCAGGTATTAAGTCCGGATGGCCTGAAATTTGGTATGATACTGTGTGAGATACTTATCAAAAGGACCCCGGTATTATTTTTGGCCAAAAATAACTTCAAAATGATTTAAAAGCCAATTTGGCGGGGTATCTACGTATATTTTCACCGAGGTTCTCCGGATTTCGCGCGTGTCGCCATATATGGTCACGTTCCCCCCGTGCATCCGTTGCACCATATATGGTCATTGACGTTCCCGCGCGCGTGACGCAGCTTTGCATCGTGGCTAATTGAATTTAGGAGGGGAACCAATATGCGCCCGACACTTAGCAGAAGCGATGACCTGATTGGTCAGCTCGGATACAGCCAATGGGGAAGGGTCTTTCATCTACTTAGCGGCTGGGAGTACATACATGTACATGTCGCCGGGAAGAAGTCCGTTGAAAGTACGTGAAAATTTGTAACGGGGGGTGTCCAAAGTCCGGTAAGGTCCAATGTCCGGTAACGTTTTAAAAATCATTGTTGCGGAGACATGCATGGGTAGCTGCGCATGATAAGTACAACTAGTTATGGACTAAACCTTGTTGTAAATAACTGCAAAGCGGAAGTATGTGTTGAAGTTCGTAAGTCCCAGTAGATAAAGATCGAAAAAATTGCACAAGTTTCACGCCTTCCGTACAGGCTGACGAGGGAACTTGCTGAGAACATGGTCTTCGAAACTGTTGAATTATACTTCGTACAATGCATCGTGTGATAATATGTCACCACATACATGAAGGTTATTTATTAAACTTTCCATTGAAAACACAGACGAGTCTTGTCTTTGTCTTTACCTTGGATAATCGGAGCTAAAATGATGACCACTGTTTCCACTCCATCGCTGCATCCGCCATTTTGACTAATCACGTGATTCTCGTCATGTGATCATTCGAACGTAACACAAGACGACTCGCAGCTGTTCGCAACAACTCACAACACAGCTTCAAGTTACGTGCAGTTTTGCGCTTTTCCGCATGTCGTCGCGGTAAGTTGACATCTCTGGATTATTCTTTGGACGTTTCCGTTTGTATAAGTTATATTTTGACAACGAAACATGTGACACGGGAACGAAAACATAAAAATTCTCACTATACATGACTTCTCGTTCGATTGAATGCCCATATTTAATTCGAACTCCACAAGGTTAAAGAATTAATCGCGTATTATTATCGTAATTTGTTGAGTACAAGTTGAAATACTTAAGTCGTGTTGGTCATGAGCAAACAAGTAAACAAACAAACAAACAAAGAGGTGCATTTTCTTTTTAATATCTGATTGATGGTGTATTATTTGGGAAGGGAAATCTCAGTTCATAAACGACATTTGTCTCATTGTCAGATGGCGTCAAGGAGGAAAAAATATAACCAGGAAGACATGGATAGAGCTCTACAAGCATTGGAAGAGACAGACGAAAACACACTCAATAATACAGCAAAGGAATATGGTATTCCTCAATCAACACTGCATGACAGAGTAACGGGCAAATCGAAAGAAAGGATGGGCAGACCCTCCATCCTCTCACCAGAGGAGGAGGGGGCCCTCGTGGTCTATGCCAAGTATCTGGCAGAGAAGGGGTTTCCCCCTACAGTCAGGGTGATCAAAGCCCTTGCTTTTGAAGTGGAGAAGAAACGTGCCAAAGGAAGGGGAGAAGAACCTCGCTTCAAGGACTCCGGCCCCGGGAAGAGATGGTGGAAGGGATTTAAAGGCCGCCATCCCGACCTCAGCTTAAGGTCACCAGATCAACTCGACAAGGAAAGAGCGGCCTTTTCCACAGCCGGCGTAGTCTTTGAACACTTCGAACGACTGGAGCAAATTCTGACGGATGCAAAAGCCAAGGACAAAAGACCGCATGTTATCTACAATGCAGACGAAACTGGCATGGATTTGTCGGCTAAAGTGTCCAAGGTCATTGTTCCCAAGGGCTGGAAGAGATCTCCGTCACGACGAGTCGGTGGCCGTGACCATGTGTCGGCACTTGTGTGCATCTCAGCGGCAGGGCAGACAGTGCCACCCATGATCATATATAATAAAGCGTTTCCGGGGGGGAAATACACTGAGGGCGGACCTGCTAACGCATTGTACGCTTACTCCGACTCAGGTTTCATTGATGATGAGCTGTTCGAGAGATGGTTCAAGCTATCTTTTCTCAAGCACTGCACAAGCGACAGGCCGGTAATCCTTATCCTGGATCAGCACTACAGTCATATCACGCTTAGAGTGCTAGAGGATGCAATTCAAAACGACGTTATAATCTTAGGTCTCCCCCCTCACACGACCCACTTCCTCCAGCCCCTTGATGTGAGTGTGTTCGCGCCACTCAAGAAGAAGTGGGCAATGACCCTGGAAGTGATGCAGGCAGCGAACACCTCGTTTCATGTTACAAAACGGAACTTTGCTAACATATTTAGTTCAGTTTATGACAACGCCATCAATCCTGCCATCATCAAGACATCGTTTGCAAAAACGGGAATTTATCCATTTAATGACGAGGCCGTCGATGACAAATGGATCAGAATGTCTGCAGCGGAGTTGGGGGAGTCAACTTCCACCACGGCGACTCCAACTGCCGCGTCATCCACCACGGCAACTCCAACTGCCACGGCCACGTCGTCCACCACGGCAACTCCAACTGCCACGTCCACGTCGTCCACCACGGAAACTCCAACTGTCACGGCCACGTCGTCCACCACGGCAACTCCAACTGCCACGGCCACGTCGTCCACCACGGAAACTCCAACTGTCACGGCCACGTCGTCCACCACGGCAACTCCAACTGCCACGGCCACGTCGTCCACCACGGAAACTCCAACTGCCACGGCCACGTCGTCCACCACGGAAACTCCAACTGCCACGGCCACGTCGTCCACCACGGAAACTCCAACTGCCACGTCGTCCACCACGGCGACTCCTTCCGCGATGACTCCAACTGCCGCTTCTTCTTCTCAACAGGACAGAACACCTGCCAGTGCTTCCAATACTGCTTGCCCAACATGTAATGCGGCATGTACAGTTTGTAACCCGCTGCAAAGTCCGTTGATTCAAACTCTCATCCCACCGGAACTGCATGATATCCTCATCCCAATACCACCAGCAAAAAAGTCATCACGCTGCAATCTCAACAGACGACTGACTGGTAGAGTGTTAACGCACTCTGAAGTAATGGAAGAGATGCGGTTGAAAGAGAAAGAAAAGAAAGAAAAGGAAGAAAAGAAAGAACGAAGGAAAGAAGAGATGAAGAAGAAACGCGAGGAGAAGGAGCAGAAAGAGTTGGAAAAGAGGCTGCAGAAAGAAAAGAAACAAGCCGAGAGTGTAAAGAAGTTGGCAGAAAAGGAAGAGAGAAAACGAAAGAGACAGGAGCTTGCGGAGGCAAGGAAGAAACAACGCATAGAAGGGAAAGAAAACCAGCGCCCTACTAGGCCACGAGACGTAAGAGTACGTATCAGGCACATGTGTTTTTCCATATTCAATATCTAATCTTTCAAAATGTTTTTCCCAGTTCGATAATGTTTATCATATTCGGACAATCCGACTCAATTGATGGAGGTATTCTGGTTCATTTGCTATATACATTTGCTATATTCAGAATTTTGGATTGTAATAAGAGTGTAGCGAATACAGACACAATAGAATACGTGGTCTTGTGAGCATAACTACATATATCTATAGTTCTCTTTACTATGATCTTAGTTATGAATGATGTCTATGTTTTAGTTATAAATTAATTTTTTTTTCGTCGAATCAGTTTTACTTTCATGGTTTGTTGTTATACTCGGCCACAGGAAGGTTCCAGTCGTAGCCGTCCCGTGAAGCCGCCGTCGTGGTATGCAGAATACGAAATGGGCCAGGAAGAAGATGAAGAAGCAGAGTAAAAAAGATTCTAGTGTACCCTTAAATCCACACGATTGATAGCGTTCCTCTTACGCCTATGATCGGTTTACAGAATTGAAAACTTCAATTTTTGGAGTAAAGATTTTGCTGTTTGTAGAACGTATTCGCTTGTTCAGTAGGACTGCAACTTCTGCAAGGTCGTCAGAATTCAGTACGGGGAGTTTTGATCTTCTGTATTAAGGTCTGTAACAGTTCCAAGTTCTTATCTCAGCTATGATAGAAATTTAAGATGAACAAGTTCACAATGTTCGTATGTGCACGGATCTATACATGGAACCGTTTCCGCCTTTCACCGTAAACGTGTAACGTTACATCCTATCACTACCAGTGCCCTCAGTGCGGCGAAAACTGTTATTATCGTATCGTTTAGCTATCTATTTCATTACATCGAAAAATGTTTAAGATATACCTGTTAACAAAAGTTTGTATTAATGTTCTTCCACTACGAGCAAAATACTGAGACGTTTGGGCGTAACGGTAGGTTTCAGGCGTAAGATTCTGCAGGTCAAATAAACAGACTGTCAGATATACTGTTTCCGTAGACTCACACTAGTGCGAGTGTTCAGTGCTTTATTTCTTCGGTAAATATCATTATAGGGCTGTTTTTTCAGACGTTAGCCTAAAAAGAAAAGAAAAGACAAAAGGCAGACCACAATTGTGGCGGCGTGTGTGTCATGCTAAAACTAGTAACATAATTTCCTAAAGCCGTCTCTTGACAGTCAGCAATATTACGTGCTATAAGATAAAAAACATCAAGTACCATAATTGCAAACTGTCGTTGTTGATCAAGAAGATCGTTACGTACCTGGGACATCCTCATCTTCAGACCTGACAAACGTGCTCACTTGACGTTTCTGTCACAGTCAAATAGTCAGTCGCAAGGATGGGAAAATGACTAGTCGGCTGGACGATGACAATATGTACACACGAACTACTATTTATCTACCCCTTTTTTTATTCATTTACTCACCTTAGTTTATCTCTTTAATTTTTGAACATATATTATTAAGTTTTTATGCACCGTCAGGAGTTGAAACAATATGCAACATCAACGAATGAATTACTCTTACTCTAGTCCCCTTTTTAAAAAAATGTAAATGTCCCGAGCCACTTGTAAACATGCCTTGACGATACCAATCGTCTCGGTGCAGGTGTAGCACTCGGGATACAACAAACGTTTGAAAGCGATTAAAGGTTGTCAGTAACTAAAGCTAAATGATTCTTCCTACATTGCGTACCTAAGACACATAACATTTATTTATTCCTGCAACAAACATCTGAGCCATGGCTGAGACAATAGTGGCAACCGTACCACCCCCATCGCAGTGCTGTTTGCTCTTGGTATAGGCCGATGACCCGTGTTATCACCTTACAGTTTCCGCCGGGTCAGCAGTTTGCATGGAATTTTACAAACTGTAGTAGTCCACTCATCATAGTTACTCACTTTGTTATAGCTGTAGCAGGCCCGAAAGAGATCGACCCAAAGGCAAGGTTATTGGAACATAAGAACAGATCTGCCGCAGGCCCACAGGACGATGTTTTTCATGACTTTATTTTGATCGCAGCTATCGTGAGTGTATCCGATCGTAATGAAACAAATGGACCATGTATGTAAATTTCGGAACAGTGTAGTAATGTTTTGTGTTATTTTGCGCACATGGGATTATCAAACGTAGCCAGAAATGACTTCTTAGTTACATTACCGGAGTTTGGACCCCCTTTTTGTGCTGGAACGTTCCACTGGAACGCGAGCCAAAAACCTTCCGTAAGTTTTGTGTGTGGCCAAACCACAGTGCGGAACGCTACCGTTAGATGAAATATATGTCTGTACAGCTTAAGCCATAGTTATATAGCTGTTAGAAGATGTAAGTTTGTTTTTGATGGGTTCAAGGTAAAATTGACAAGGACAAAAGCCATGCGCATTCACTTAGAACAGTTACCGGACTTTGGACCCCTCCCGTTACTGTTTATAAATTGGCAACAATACACAAACGCAGTAACAAATTTGGGTAGCTTGTCGTCGATATTGTGTAGTTTTTGTTTGATTTACCCACGTTTAGAGTGTCGGGTTAAGCGATACTAGGCGTGCAGAATGCCGCGGTGGGAGAGGAGCAGGCGCACGCATGGAATATTGTTGCGCTTTGCAGTGACTGAGACAGTACTGTTGTTTATTATCTGTGAAAAGTGTACAGTAGTTCTTTTCCATAGTATATAATAGTACAGATCTTCAGGGGCAAATCTACAAGTACTAACGTTACACTATGTTGTGAATTGTGCATTGATGTTGGTTTTACAAGAATATATGTAATCAGGTGTGGCTTTTTTTCCTAATCAACAAACAAAAAGGATCTTCCTTTTACTCTGGGTGGCAGAACATGAAATTACACAAAGGAAATACTAACTAGAAAGGCCGACATTTGCTTAAGAGCAAATACAGCATATTTCAGCCATACCCCTTCCCACGCAACATTGGACTGTTCCAAATCACCCCTGCGCAAAAATGGAACATCCTCTTAACAGTACATTATCCCCCAAAGTGGACTGGTATTGTGAATTGACTCCAGGTAAAAACAGAGCTTGCTTCTATTTTTCAAAAAATGACAATAATCACACCTTCCATTCAGAAAATTTTCATCATGACTGAAAATTGTTGAATGACTTCATGTAATGTCATTAACAATTTTCAGTACGATAACTAGGTGTAAGTTTAAAAAAGTATAAGCTCCTTGTGATGTGGGTACATTTATTATTGCAATGAACTTTTTTTATTCAAGTAGGGCATACGATTTAATAATTATCAAGCAGGTGCAGGTACTGTAAGAGCGTTTGTTTTCTTCAAGCTGTAAAACTGTTAAACTGTTTTACTTTGTATGCAATCAACCATCGAGCCTATTCTTATTTTAGTTTAACAACTTCCTGCCAGACCCGGAAGATACGATTGAACCTTGTTCGAGGATTTATTTTCGTCTGTCTGGTCAGTCTGTTCATACCCTGGCGCTGAGAGTGTTTTATTGGGCTGAAACTCTGGGTCAGTCTGTTCATACCCTGGCGCTGAGAGTGTTTTATTGGGCTGAAACTCTGGCAGTTTAAAGTTACTTACAATTTAAATGTTCAAAGTTTATGCCAAACAACAACAGCACTAGGAAATGTGGCCACTATAGACAGGTGGTCACTATAGAGAAAATGCTGATCTATTGACTAGGAGCCATACGTTACACATGATTTCAGTACACTGATCATTAATCATATAAACATTGCACAGGTAAGCCAATTGTTTAGAAGTACAATTAAGTTCAAATAATTCTGAAGAGAAATATTGATGAGAAAATAATCATTCTCGCCACTGTCTAACTTATAATTACGTATCAAAACTAAACGCAGATTTTCTAACTAACGCACCTTTCGCCGACTTCATCATAGGACCGCCGGCTATCAATCAAACACGGCTGTTGATTAGACTTCAAGTTTCAAACAGTCATGTGCTGTGTGCCAGTTGACAGCGAACTTCATGCTACGTGATGTTTTACATTGCTTGGACCTTCTTTCCTACAGCGGTGCTTCTACAAAATATTTAGACTGTAACACTGAGTTTTATAGAATAGAATTTGACGCAGAACAGCGTTTTTTGCTGGGTATTTTTTTTTAAACATGTCCGTGGGAATATCAGCGAGGCGGCGACGTAGGGATATCAGACCGTCAACAAAAGTCGCACGGCGGCTAACGGCGCAGCGAAGATACTAGCGCTATAAATAAGCGCTTCAACTAAGGATGGCAACCCGTACAATATTTTTGTATACTGTTGAGCTAAGTAAAGTTTGTTGTTTATGAGGTTTTAGTTGTCTTTGAAGCTTTGACCCGAAATATTTTAAAGTCAAACTGCTGAAGAGAAGTAAGTGACTGCTACGATTATCGTAGATATGGCCCTAAAAAAACTGACAAAAGAAGCCTTCTCAATAGCCTAAAAGGCAAGAGCTTCCGGGGGGGCTTCGCCCACCTGGGTCCCCCCCACAGTGGCCCTGCCCCTGGACCCCGCCAGGGACATTCGGCGGCCCCCGGACCCCTGTCCGACGCTTTGAAAAAATCCTGGCGAGAAGTCTGTACGGCCTGAGTCTTCAAGTTAACGTATTGTGTGGTCCCGCTTATGAATATTAATTAGCCTTCGCTTTCCTCTTCGCTGATTGGCTGAACCATTAATTGAATTAACTTTTCCTGCCGGCTAGACGCAGGTGCAGATGCCGGCTCTGTGGGGTGAACGTCCGAAAGGTCACGGCATGGAGAACGAAAGAAAACCAATTTCCCCTAAAAAAAGTGCTGTAATTAAGCCTTTTACAGTACTTTATGCCAAAAATTTTACTTGGATCATTTTACCAACTATCTTATGCCTATCTATACCAAATGTTACTCATACCAGGGTACAGGGGTGCAAAATATACCGTTATAAGACCGTCAACAACAGTCGCACGGAGCTAACAGCGCAGCGAAAATACCATCGCTAGCGTTTCAACTTCGGATAACAAGTTATAAGTACTGTTGAACTCAGTAACGTTAAAGTTTGTTTTTAGTTGCCTTTGACGGTTTTACCTGAAACAGTGTTACGCTAAACTCCTGAAGAGAAGTTAAGTGACTGCTGCGATTATCATAGATATGCCCCTAAGAACTGATACAATATAAAGCCTTCTGAATAGTCTAAAATGCGAGAGCCTTAGGCGGGCTTTGCTCCCCCTGGTGGGAACACTGCTATATACGGGATCATGAGGCCCCGCTTATGAATATTAATTAGCCTTTGGCCTCCTCTTCGCTGATTGGCTAGGTCTTTGATTCAATTAACTCTCCGGCTGACGCGCACAGGTGTGGCTCTGTGCGGGGTCACGGAAGGTCACGTCAGGAGGCCAAAAGAAAACAAATTTCCCCTCAGAAAAGTGCCAAAATTAATCATTTTAAAGTTGTTTATGTCAAAAATTTTACTTGAATCTTGTTACCAAGTATCTAATGCCTATCTATACCAAATTTCAGGTCATTTAATTGTAATACCAGGGTACAGGAGCCAAAAGTGTCCTTTTTTGGTCAAAAATTGGCCAAAAATCGCAAAAATAAGCATTTTGTTGCACTGTACACCAAAAGTGTTATTGAATTTATATGAAGGGATTATCAAGGCACATCTGTGTCAAATTTCAGCTCATTCGGTTGCAATACCAAGGTACAGGAGCCAAAAGTGTCCTTTTTTGGTCAAAAATTGGTCAAAAAATCGCAAAAATAAGCATTTTGTTGTACTGTACACCAAAAGTGTTCTTAAATTTATATGGGGGCATTATCAATGCACATCTCTGTCAAATTTCAGCTCATTTGGTTGTAATACCAGGGTACAGGGGCCAAAAGTGTCCTTTTTTGGTGAAAAATTGGTCAAAAAATCGCAAAAATAAGCATTTTGTTGTACTGTACACCATAACTGATATTGAATCTATATGGGGGACTTTATCAAGGCACATCTGTGCCAAAT
>NC_049994.1:12297328-12310135 GCF_000003815.2 Branchiostoma floridae | reverse complement strand
GCCCATAACACTGAGGAAGCCACACGGCGAAACATGTCTGTGTGTGACGTCGTTCGAATAAAGTTCTAAACGGGGAACATGCGGCTCCAGCGTCTTTTCTGAAGATGTGGCGTAAGTGTGAACGGTTGGCTGAGGTCTCCTTCTCCACATATATCTACCAGCTTGGTGTATGATTAGGTTATTTGAGACACCACACCATGGTATATGCTGTGTAATTTAATAATGCACTGTACTGTACTAAAAACAGTTTATCAGAACAATTAAATAGTCATAAACTGATTAGTTTATGTGGAAAATAAATGGGACTTTAAGGTTATAACAGACGTATAATTACTGCAATTGCTGCATCCTTTTTTAGACAAAAAGCATACAAAACATTGAGATATATAGAACAGACGTCGTGCAAACATACAGTGGCTAATTAGCTTTGTTCATCAATATTATGTATTAGCTGATTACCTCTAAGTATAAAGATAGAATGTGATCCTTTTGTCTAAATACAATGTGCATTAACTTTATATGTATTTGTACTGATAATGTCATTGAGGGCTGCCATATTGCATCATATCCAATTGGATTTTGTTTTAATGCGCTTCGCTAAAAACGGCTAATAAGCATATCTTGATAAAGAGTTAAAAATGTAGTACAGTTTGTTTGGAGAGGTCTGCTTGTATGAAGATTAGTTATGCTTGTGACAACCTTGAATAAGTGCAGTAACTAAGCTGCCCTTGCCTTGTGTAAATAAGCAGGTAAGCCACGCTATTGTTTGCTGTGGATACGTAATACCAACGTTTAGGGTCGCATAACGTGTTGCATCTGTAGAAAAAAATACAACACAATTTCCGTTTGTGAAATAAAAACTTTTTTTCTTGAAGTAACACGGTGCCTTCTTTATTAATGTGTGAAACACTAGCATGTTGTGTGCGTGTTGTGTTGACGAAATAAAAGTTTGATTACCATACAGTACTACGTACTAATAGTATAGTAGCATCGTAGTTCCGGGTCATTCTCTCATGTTATTCATTTTTTTCAAATTCAATTTTGGAAGAGTCCATGTTTCGCCCATTCCTCATTAACTGGGAAAATTGGAGGTAGAAAATTGTAAAAAATAAAGTTGTCCAAAACGCTTACCTGCTGGTATGAACTTGTTACCACTTATATCGACTATCTTTTGCTATTTTTGTCTGGTGCTAACACGCTTAATTTTGGAGATATTTGATTTTCAGTAGGCCATGTCATCTTTCCTACAATTTCGTAATAAAGAGCATATTACTACACAGAGAAATGTTCCAGCAAGTAATAGTGGATTAACAACAGCCAAATTAGCGAATTTTCCAACCCAAAACCTTCAAATTACACGCCAATGAGAAATATTTAACCGCCGTGTCATTTGTTTCGGAATAATCATCAAAATTACTAGCTATTAAGTTTGCTACATTTGTATAAAAGTAAATAAATGATATGTTTTTTTTCTGATATGAAGACAAACCGTTTAATACTCCTTAATTTTCACCCTGTAGGATGGGATAAGAGCGATAGATCATATTTATGAAAATGGTGGGAAGCAGGCGATATCTATTCTACAGGTAAATGCCAATGAACTGTGGTAACGTAAATTACAGAATCTCTAACATTTGGAGGAAAGCCGAATAGTGTACATACTGGCTCTATTTGAACTGATCAGGTCATGTTCGTCTATAATGCTGGACCTCTTATCTTCATGTTGCTAACTCAGAGTAGCAAAGAAGTGTATCTTTGTTATCCGGAATACCCGTATAATCTTGTTCGTCCTGTACCCACCCGAACTCTGCGGAAAGACACCCAAGATATGCAAGGTCTCTTTCTTGGCGGGGTCTATTTAAATACATGCTAAGTAACAAAGGATTCACGCAATCACACGCTCTAGCAGGACATGATGCGATGGCAACATGCACCAGATGGACTGGGCCTTTCTAGCACAAGCTTTCGATATTGGAAAGACAACAAACTAAACACCAGTTTGGTTAAACACCAAACTAAACATTCCACTTTTACCGCCACTCTCTCTCGGCGGTGAACCTGTACCATTCTCAAGGGTCGCAAAGGGCCTCGGGTTCATCTTCGACTGCAAGCTGTCATGGCACGATCATGTACAATCCCTCGTTTCAAAAGCATCGAGCAGGCTGCACTATCTCAGACTACTGACTAAACAGGGGATGTGCGTGGCTGACCTGGTTCAGATTTACCTGTCACTTATTCGTAGCGTTCTTGAATACGGTCACGTTCTGCTGGTGGGTTGCAGCAAAGAACAATCGGACAGTATGGAACGTGTACAGAAACGGGCCCTCCGCATCATCTCTCTCGGGGGTAGGCGATCAGTTCCCAACTTACCCTCCTTAAAGGAAAGGAGAGAAGCTGCTGCAGTAAAGCTCTTTAAGGACATGTTAAGACCCGAACATCCACTGCACGATCTTGTGCCTCCTCAGAGACGCACAGTTACTGGCAGGCAACTGAGGAACAAGAACGCGTTCACTCTCCCCAAGGCAAGAACTGACAGACTGAAACAGTCGTTCCTCCACACTGCAGTCAGACTTTATAATGACTCTATTTCCTAGCATTACCATCAGCCTGTGAGTTCGGATCTCTGCTTAGTGTTTGTTAATATATTATGTATTTTTGTTTGTTGACATTCTGTACGTATAAGTTTCTTTGTAACAAACCTACGCAATTCAGGGTTTACCATGCGTGTATTTCCCTGCCTATGTACGTTTGAGGAAGAAATAAATAAATAAATTATCGCACTTCTTATAAAACATTTTTTGATGTCAGGACAATCTTTGTTCGTGGAACAAACACAATGTCACATTCAATACAGAATGAATGTGCTACCTAACAAAATGTCCATCCATACACCTTATATCGTGTGGTTTAATAATACCGGCAGAAAGAACTGTGTAATATGTGTATAACAAGGCTTTTGTTGATGAGCAAGGCTATAAACAACAGTGAATTTTCCAAAAGAGAGCTGCATGTGTAAAGGCACTGGTCTGTTCTACAGTTATCCTGGCAGCCTGTTTTATACTAATGCCACATGATTACATGACAAGCCTGACGTTATATAGATCTTGACTTTATAGAGTGGGATTGGTTTCACAAATAGCTTTCTGCCTTGAACCATGTGTTTGTCCATGTAAAACAATTCTGTGCATCAATTCTGTGCAGTCACGACTGGTTGAAAGAGTAGTTTGCTTCTAATTAACAAGATTTCCAACCTAAACAAGCAAAGGTGACATCTAATGATAGTGAAGTCTTAACTTAAGTTAGCTATTAACTTCTGCAGCCCATATGCTTTTGATCATGGAGCTTAGATATCAATATAAACACCCGCATATTTCCAAGTTGGTGCATATCAGGTTTATCATTTGAACATCTTTCCTATAAGAAATGAAAAGTCCCAGCATCGTAAAATTCACTGAAACAGGAACATATAAACAGACTGCATTGTGACTCTATGGCAAGCCAAGCCCACCTACAGTAACATTACAGCAGATAATACGTCTTTGGTTGATGTGCTCTTGCTGAACATCCGATGACATGTTGAAGAAAAAAAATGGTAACGTAAATTATATGGTAACGTAAATTATATTTATGCTTTTAATGATAAATAAAATTTTAACAAACAGCTCTGGAAAGATTATTCTGCAGGCAATTACTTATCTGGGAGCATTCTTTCCTATGAGTACAAAAGTAATGATCTTTCTATAATTCTAAGGGACTTATTATGGTAACGTAAATTATATCAAAAAAGTGACAAACGGCCTGAGATTGGCGGTTATAGTCATGTTTCCAACATTCGTGTTTTACGTGTTCTGTCATTTGTTTGTTACGCAACACCACTGTTTAGCAGATAAAACAGTGAAAAAATTATCGGAAAATGTCTTTTCGTAAGCGAATTACACCCAACAGAAGTTCGGTAACGTAAATTATACAAAAGTTGGCGACAAGAATAAAACGGCATCTGACGTAAAAAGGTCGTCTGCTGGACAAGTTCATCAACACGTGACAAGCCGGCCTAAGTGGTTGATGTAAATTATGACTGAAAATTTAAAGAACTAACGTCTTTTCATTATCAGAATGCCACGATATTCACCTTTATAGCATTTCCGACACGTGTTTTTAGCGTGTTTCTAAGCAAAACCTTACCCGGGACGACCAAAAGGCAACTAACAATGGTGGGAAAACATTGCTTAGCATATTACTATCATGTACTTGTAACGAAAAAGGGCAAAATACGTAGTCATTGTGTCTTTTAAGAAAACTGTGGCCCGCTGCTTATGTGCGACAGCAATTTGCCCCTTTAACGAGGAATGGGCGGTTTGCATAAAGAGGGAGAGCGGAGTGAAAATAGCTGAATTTGCTCCTAAGCAAATACCGGCCTTTCTAGTTGTTATAGAAATTAGAATGTCAGATGTCATTCTATATTCATAATCTGCATATGTACTATGTTTAATACTTGTTCTAGTAATTAGGATGATAAGTTTGTGTCTTCTTTTTTTTGCCTTACATTGTACCGTGTACGATCGTTGCGCAATAAAATTCTTCTATGATAATATAGCAACGGCCTTTTCCCCCTTAAAACATACATCATCATCATCATCATCACAGGCGGCTTGACCGGACCAGGTCCACTCTTTCTTTCCAGACATCTCTGTTTGACATACAAATTACCCCAAACGGTGCCTAAAGTGAGGTCTTCCAAACGTCTTGACCCCAACAGAAACGCTCTAATCCTCTCAGACGTGTCGATTTCTCAATCCTGACAGACAATAGAGAGTTTATCCTTCACAGTCCGATTGGAGTATAAATCTTGCTCTTACTCTCACAAAAATCAATGACGAAAGCATGACAAAACTCCGGCTTTTATCGACTGCAGGGAATTGGCTTAACGAATTGTTCCACATATCTCTTGCCTTCTTTACCCGCTATTTATTAGGGTATCTTTTTGTCATGTAAGGGATTTGGCAGAAAAATGCGCATTGTATCGCTGATTTGATCTGTATGTTTTTGACTATCTCTTATAGAGCAATGAAATAAACCTTAAGCATCGCTGACTGCCAGTTATGTATGGACAGCAAAGTTGTCAGTCTTGTGGATACGTAAGAGATATATCAAAATACATTAAGTTTTACTAGACCAAATCCGTGTACCTTTGTGTAAATTTTGATAAATAGATTATACTAGCGACATAATTTTGTCAAAAGTTATTTATATGAATAGTACATATACAGTTTCTTTTTTGCATGGCGTGACAAATGCATTGAACTAGGTGGATAGATATGAAGTCATGACATGATAAAAGTTTTAAATATAAAAGATCGGCCAGTGTTTCTCCCCCTTATGAAGGTCAGGCACCAGTTGGCACATCTGGGTCAGTAGCGCTGACATGGCGTGGCATCTGTCGTTGATACATCCAAGTACAAGATCCCTGGCTATCTCGGACATGTTTCGCGTTACAAATATCACGTTCGGAGGTCTGGTCGGCTTTATGGGAGACAGCTGGTACAGGACGAAAAACATATCAATATATCAGTTCACATAACATCATGCCGACCAGTATGCAAAATATGAATCAGCACATCTTTTAGAGTATTATCATTTCTGTAACCCGATCTAAAATGAAAGAGGCAGTTATAACACTTTACAAAGCTGCTGACACGTGTCATTCCATTCCAAGCCAGTAGGCCTGTTGCAATATATGATAGCTGGATGGATGAAATGCACAGTAGATTCTTCATACCATACCACGGTACCGTGACAACACAATGAAAGTCGTATCAATGCTGTAGAACAGCAGCGACGCTTGTCGTGAATCATTAGTATTGCAGGTCGATATTTTTTTTATATTGTTGCTTGCTTCTTTACAGTGGTCAGACAACATGTGTTAATTCAAAGGTAGCATAACATGCATGCATTTATATCACCAAAGACAAGAGCAGAAAAACTATTACTTTGTTTTGAATCCTAAAAATAAAGAAATGAAATGAATTTATGAAAATAGGAGCTGGTATGAGTGACCATGCGCAGA
The DNA here is from genome assembly GCF_000003815.2 of Branchiostoma floridae. Lineage (NCBI taxonomy): Eukaryota > Metazoa > Chordata > Leptocardii > Amphioxiformes > Branchiostomatidae > Branchiostoma > Branchiostoma floridae. The sequence continues at coordinate 12,304,071 of NC_049994.1, read as the reverse complement.
TAGTTGAAGACTCAATGTTTTCCATTTCCAAGATCAGAGCACAATATTACCCAACAGCAGTATACTGTGCAACAGCGACGCCTATGAAATTCTGTTGGTGTTGCAAGGGGCTCATGGGTCGTAGATATTTAGTATATTCGTATGGCATTTTGTTTTGCAAGAGCACTCACACATACGCGCTCGTCCACACAAACTGAACACACCGGCGCACACACGTATATGTACACACGTGCGTACGCACGCGTGTACGCGTATACACATGTGTGCGTACACGCGTGCGTACACACGTGTGTACATATACGCGCGCAAACATGCGAACAATACACACACACACTCACACAAACGTACATATGCGCGCACACACAGACAATAAAGGTGGGTTTACACCTGCGTATATTTTCAAGTGCGCGTGAGTTCCGCATAAAATTTTGTCAATACGCGGCCGAACGCCCAACATTTGGAATTTTTTTGGAATAAATTAAATTGTACGTCGAGCCCATCTGGCGTTTGAATTACGACTTCAGCGTTTTCATTTCGCATGAGATGCGTATGATTGCAACTGAAATGCGCAACAAAATTTTCCGTACTGCGAATAGATTCGTATGGGGTACGTATGTTGGGCGTTTTCAGGACGCACACAACGTCTACCGACCGCATGCCTGACGCACCTGGTGCTAACTGCATTCCAAACGCATTTCAGGTGTGCCAGAGGAACAGTTTGTGTTACATATACTTTTGTTTGCGAGCATTGCCAATAGAGTATTTTTGTTAGAGGAACCCTTTGTACTACGTATGCCTTTGTTTACAGGCAGTGCAAGTAGAACATTGACAAGTAAACAGTGAAGAGGTTTTTTTTATTCATTCGCGAAGCAGTAAAGCAGTGACACTGTGCTTTTACAGAAATGTGGGCCATCATTTACCTTAAGAAATTATGTGCACTGTTAAGATTGTGTTTGTTTTCACTTTGTCCTTAATGATTTCCCCTATCATCTTAGTATTTCAACTACTATAAAAATCACACTCATACACACCACAAAACGTATTCAAGATCTTTATCAAACACGTAAATTATGAAACAATTATGAAACCTTACGCCCTCTTTCAAAGTTGTAATATGGCTATATATTGCACCTTTATATCATGTGGTTCTACACACAAAAAAAGTGCCATTATCAGCAAATTAAGTCAAATATCTGTTACACAAAATGGCACGTGTGTCACACAAATTGACCCAGTGCTTGAGCAGGTTCCTCTACATCTTCCCGTCCTTGGAGGCTCTGTTGGGACCAGTGTCCTGTATTCATGGTGTCCTGCAAGTTGTGACCATCTCTCCATGCCCCCAGTACAAATTCGTCAGTCCTGGCCTGGATCTGGCATCATAAACCGGAAGATTCCAAAAAATCCCTATCGACCAGAGGGTTTGTCCATTCTGCCCAGAGCTAATAGAAGACGAATATCACTTTATGGTTGTATGCCCCAAATATTCCGATACACGCAATTCTCTATACAGAAGGCTGTCATTTTGTACACAAGGATTTATCCAAATGGACCTGAAGTGCAAATTCAAATACATAATGACATGTGACAATCCCTGCATGGCAGATATAGGAAAATATATCAAAGAAGGTTTAGACATTAGAAATTCCCCAAATGATTGTAAAAGCCTCCAATGATTGTAAGAAACTTATCCCATAATACAACTCCTGTATTAGTTAGATAAGCCTTAACTAAAGTTAAGAGTACAATTGTTGTGCAATAAAGTTATATACATCTTGAGATGATTTTTTTTGTCTGGAGTCAGATGCACCTTCGTATTTATTCCAAATCTGGAGTGTGCGTCGATCACGCTATTAGTACGCGTAGTATGCGCAAAGCGATCGCAGAACGCACGGTACTAAATCGTGATCTATGTGTGCATTCGTTATACGGTCGCTCATGGTGCGTTGTGTCTGCGCTGTAAGAACGCTATGTACTCGCATTACCGCGATTTCCGCGTATTACTGCGTGTAAAGCGCAAACATGTAGCGTCTTCATAGCGCAATCGACCGACGTGGGACCACTGTATTGCGCATCCATAACGTTTTGGGCACCAAACTGCGTACGAATGATAGTTTTGTGCATGTCCAAAACTATCAGACGAACTGTGCGTATAGTTTCGTTTGCCTGCGTACGTGAAACTTTCTAAAGACGATTCAGATGCGATAGAGGTGCGACTTGTGCGTGCGGCCGCGTATTGAAGAAATTAGTCAAAATGTCGAAAAATGTCAAAACGGAACTCATGCGGCATGAAAATATACGCAGGTGTAAACCCACCTTAACAGTAACCCATGAAACGCAGTAACAACAGACGCCCAGTTTGTGCGTTGTGTTTTAATATAAAACTCACGCTTTTAATATTTCAGTTCCTTGCTAACATGTTCAAGAATGGTAAGCATACATGCATAAAAGCAGACAAACCCTGCATGTACATACAGTGTACCGTGTGCTCGTTGTTTTTCAACACAGTTTTGCCGTCTTCATCTTGTATGGGTTCCAGGTTGTCTGTGACTTACAACTTTGAAATGACATTCTATATATCACACTGTATCTGAATTTAATCGTAACACATTCTCTGGTAATAATTATACACAATCTAACAGAAATTCCTAATGATGCATTGTTCGACAGAGATCAAGAAACAGTACTTAGTTTACATGCAACAAGAGTTTACAGATGAAATACTCAGCATTTTAGCAAATATTTACAAGAAGGTCATTATTTTTTTGGATCACTATATAATGTTTGGGGTCTTCCCCAGCACACAGTGAAAACGCCTTAAGGCTGCATGCTTTTCACACGTATATAAATAGATAGATGTATAAATAAGTTAAAACTTAAAGGTACTCAAAGTAGAATTTTTTTTGTGGCAAGACCAAAAAAACAAAATCTTTTATGTTATTGACATTGAGATGCACATTTTAGCACATTATTCCACATTTTAGCACAAATTTGACGCTTATAAACGCCACGTATACAATTCGCAATGTGGAACCCCATTTTTCGCTGGTTACAATAAATAAACCCAGGCAGAATGTAATCACACGCTTAATCATAAGCTTTTCTATAAGTTGATATGACCTCTTCTCGCATTTTTATTACCTAACTATTGACTCCTGTGTGAACTTGATGTCCTTATCTACCTGGTTGGTGTGGTCAAAGAAGTCGTCGGCTACACTCTGCCTCAATAAATGTCGTCTACATAACGAAACCACTTTGGCGGTGGGACTGCGTAGCGCAGTGGGTCCGTGTTTGCCTCGAGACCGAGAGGTCGCGGGTTCAGCTGCGTCTGCTGTGTTGCCGATCTTGTGCCCTTGGGAAAGGTACTTTACATGACTTTCCTCACTTTACTCAGGTGAAAATGAGCGCCGTCCCTCGGATAGGACGTTAAATGGAGGTCCCGTGTCTGGGAAGAGCCATACCCCGGACACGTAAAAAAACCTGCCACATGTGCGCTGGTGCGATGTGAACGGATCAAACCATTCCGGCTAAAGTGGGGTAGGGAATTTCCCGAGCAGCCTCGTAACCCCTGCTTCGCCTATTGAGTCGGTGAAGTCAAGCTTGCCTAAGCCTGACTTAGGGAGAAGAGATGCTGCTACAGTTGTCACTATTGGCCGCTTTTCATCTTCATGATGGTAACATCAGGCCCTACGAACCTCATTAAAAACAAAACTTCAGTGGGGGAGTGTCCTTGACGGTACTAAAGGCTTTCTTCTCAAACTTCTACCTGTTTACAACAATAGGTGGCGCTGGCGATCCCGTTGAACTGACGAAAACTAGTGGATGGTAGCTAGTTGAAACGTCTGACCGTTTCCAAAATCATATCCAGTTGCTTGAGTCACTGCTTTTTGGGGTATCTTATTACCTGCATGTCTAACCTTCATTGACGTACAGACATAGACGGTCTTTAATGTTTAATGAGCTACAGATGTCATACATGCGACAGCATTTGTAGGTTACCTCGTATATTATGCTTATGTAGCCAAGTTGTAAGGTATCTATACGCCCATTCATACATCCAGGCGTCACACATCTATTCAGTTTGTTACTGATTCGTTCTACCTTGAAGCGTGATATTGTATAAGACTGGAGTTTCTGCGTTTGTACAAGAGTATTAGTACAATTGGTGCAAGTTGATGTGTAGCGTAGTAGGACTGTATACAAATTTGTCATTATTAGTATCTACGTTCTGCTTTGAATATGTAGATATTATGTTTAAACATATAACATGCTGTCGATCATTATGTGCATCATAGTTCAACATTTCTTCGTCGTGCATCGATATTAGTGGAACATAGGTAATGAAGCTCTGTTCATTTCCCGTGTTAATTGTTCATGTTCATTCCTGTTTGACAGCAAGTGGTGCATTCAGTATTTTTCACGTCAGAGAGGCAAATATACTCCGTCCAATATGCTGTCCATTCACGTTTCACATCAAGTAGTACATTCATTATTTTCACGCCAGAGAGGCAACTATACTCTGTCCAATATGCTGTCCATTCACGTTTCACATCAAGCAGTACATTCATTATTTTCACGTCAGAGAAGCAACTATTCACTGTCCCATCTACTGTCAATTTCCGTTTTACAGCATGTGGTACATTTCGTATTTTTTTACGCCAGAGAAGCAACTGTTCACTGTCCTATCTTCTGCCTTTCGTTGCTCGATGGCTTACTCCCTCTAATGAACACCTTTACCATACCTACGATAAGATTGCAAAACTCACAAACCGTGATGACAGACAAGCCTATATACAGTCCTAGCAGCCCACCAACACTGCTTAACAGAGCCTCTATGGTGAAGCTTGGTATATCCATTATTTCCTGGTAGTTCAAGTCCTGATAGTACAAATGTAGACGAACGAGATTCTTTTGAATGGAGTCTAGATTGGTTGGTAGATTCTTGGATCTGCTCCGAGTGTGAATCTTCTCCAGCACGTACGCTGTATACGCCTCAGACGGCCACGATGACGAAGATACCCACACATCGTACGACTCCTCGTGGCAGGGCTGAGGACAAGGGCAAACCAGCTTGTTGTTTTCATGGTCTTTACGTATTTTCTGTCGGCAGCATTCTTGAGCTTCGTTCAGGGTACGACAGATGGTGGTGTTGATGGCTAAGAGTTCATCTGAACATCCACATTCTTCGATCAGAGCTTTCTGCAGGCATGACCGCTTACACGTCTCGTAAGTGTAGAGACCACCGTACAATGGGGAGGTCTCTGTCGACAAGGAACAGTTGCCGTAAGGGTGAGGCTGTCGGTTTACAACTCTGCGCTTCAGTCCAATAAACGTGCTCTTTCCGGGTTCAGCACTAAGGGCGTTGACCTCAGGTAGAGATGTTGACCCTGGAGTGTGGACGGTGACTTTTACCCCGGGATCCTGTCCAAAGATGCCAATATACTCTTTACTTTCTACATTTAGCGTGAGTTTTAAACCGTAACCAGCTCCGATCTTTGTCGTTTCCACTACATTATCTTGGTCATGATTGAAGGTGAAACAGTTGCCGTATTTAGAGTTTTGAGATACTTTGAAGTCATCCAGTGAGCACCTTTTCTTGTCAAATGTGCATTGTAGAATAAAGTCCTTCTTTTGGTGACCCATGTCTGCGATTTCATCTTTTGACGCTGTTGAAATGTCAGTGATATCAGAGAAGTCGTCGGTCTGTGAATTTTGTATAAAGCCCAGCCAGTCGTTGTCGTTTGCTACAGTTGCTAGTCCGGAGTCAATACAACCAACTTCACACATTTCTATGGGACAAAACTCCCTTGGCCGTTTGGGATCTTCAGTGAAGCACCACGGAACTTTCGCCAGAGAACCTGGTATATTTCTACAGTAGTTTTCGACCAATCCAGCATTGGGAAAGAGTGCTGGTGTTGTGCAATGTACATGTGGGTCATGGGAATCCCATTTTTGACACTTTCGTCCGCTGTTTGTAACATTTTGGAAGCCTCTGTAGTTCAGCCCAGTTCCAACAGTACATTCCTTCTCCCAACACTTGATATCAGACGGAGAGAACGAGTCTGCTCCGACATTGGACAGGATTTCACAATTGTCGCGTTTACAACCAATGATCTCGAGGCGCAGGTTCGGGCTTTTGATCCACGTTTTGGGGTGTAAGCGGACGTACCGCGCTGCGACTGCACGAGGAAGGTACACGTGGTTAGGTGTTTCACCGTCCACATTTCCCATGAACTGTAGTTCTCTTGAGTTATATCTGTATGGACTCCAGTCAAAGTCTGACGAAGAGAATGTCAGCGTAAAGGATGTGATATAGTTCTCACCATGGCCTTGTGTCACAAGACCTGTTATCAGCATTTGCTGACCCAGATCTACTTTAATCCAGCCGGGATTCGATTGCATCTTCCACGACGACATGCCATTTAAGCGTGCGTGAGCCGGAGCATTCTCTATGCTGTTCAAAACTGCTATTACTACCTGCGCTGTTATCTGTCCAGCCGTTATTGTCCCAGACTCCATACCCAGTGGGTTGTTGCATCCTCTGAACATGTTCATGTCTCCAGATCTGTACAGCAGATCGTCAAAGGACTCTCGTGTTTCAAACATGCAACAGTAGGCTACACGGGACGTGTGTGGTCTGGGGACAATGGAAAAATCTATCTCTTCAGCCCATCCAGATTCCTGACTTCCTGTACTTCCTGGGAATACAAGCTCTACTTGACGTCGAAAGCAAAGATTCAATCCAA